>NW_026691407.1:0-112362 GCF_020826845.1 Diceros bicornis minor | reverse complement strand
AAAGAGAAGGGACATTAGAAGTTTCCAAGTGAAAAAGGATGCAAATGTCACCATTACACAGTGCCGTGGTCAACTCCTACACTGTCACTCAGATGTGGCACACGGGGGTTCCCTTCCTGAGTGAGTGAAGGAGGAGTTCTGTACAGGGACAATCCTGAGGGCATCCTAGGGAGCTGAGGACTTTGGCATGGCCTCAGGTCCAGCCTGGTGTCAGAGAATCCCAGGGGGCTGGAAAACACAGCAGCCACTTGCATGGGACCCCAAGACACCTTGTGCCTCTCCATCCATGGCTCAGGTTGACCGAGGGCCTCAACACACCCCGAGAGTCCAGAGGACAGGACATTGGTCCGAGGTGTGTCTGGAGGAGGAGTGAAGGCCAGGGGCCAGGGCCTCTGGCTGGGAGGGGGAGCGGTCTCCTCTGTGGGCCCCTGAGCCAGTCACTGCCCCTCTGTGGGCCTCAGTCTCCTCATCTGGGAAATGGAGGGAGATGATCTGTGGAGCAGGCCTCACAGGGTTGATGAGGTACAAGGGGGAGAGGAATGTGCAGGAGCTTTGTGCTCCTCCTCCTCGAGGGGGGAGGGGACAGCACTGGTGACAGTCAGATGATACTGAGTCCTCAGGGGACCCTGGGATGCATGGGGAGTCCTCCTCACACTTTCCTGATGAGGAGAGAGGCTTAGGGGCCTGGGCAGGCCTGAGGGCACAGAGAAGGGAGTGTTGGAGCTGGGAGCGATCTAGAATCAGGGCACCCTGGAATGGGAGCAGCCATAGACACCAGATGGCCAGGGTCCAAGTTCAGGGGCCTGGGAGACATGGGGAAGGGAACATGGCCTCCCTGAGCCTGTCCTTGACCCTGCAGGAGGTGTCATCTGTGAGGACCACCCTGCAGATGGACCCCCAGGGAGCCCAGGAGAGACAGCAGCAGGTGAGGTGGCCTGAGGGGGAGGGTCTAGGTGTCAGAGGAGGGGTCACTCACCTCATGGCTGGAGGCCTCCCTAAGAGATGGGTCCCTCCTCCTCCAGCCCAGCTCCAGGAGCCCAAGAGCCTGAAAGGCCTGCCCTGGAAGTGACCAGGAGGAGGCCTGGAAGGGCTGGGCCCAGGATGGGTTAGGGAGGGGAGGGGCAGGGACCACATACCCTGGGATTTGCCAAAAGTCGCCCCTGGGAGGTGACTGGGGAAGTTGGGTGGTCCTGGAGGGGGCAACTGGGGGGAGGCCGCTGAGGGTCCTAGGCTGTTCTCTGTGGGAGTCTGTGGTGGGCAGGAGGCTGGGGTGAAGGGATTTGGGGGAGGGTCCATGGGGGCACCTGAGAGGTGAGACTCATCTCACCACTCCCACCCTGATTTCACAGGGTGTCGTCCCCTTCCTGGGCACGTTCCTCTATCACCTGAAGCTGCTGGACATTGGGATGGAGGATGATCTGGAAGTGAGTGAGCCTGGAGGTGGGGCCAGAGAGCAGGATCCTGAGGTTTGAGAGGCGAGAGCCCTGCACTGGGACCTGAGCTCTCAGTACCTGGCAAACCTCCTCTCATGAGAGCCCCATGGCCACCCCTGGGAGTTGGGGAGTCAGGCCCATCTTAGCAATGTGTGAATAGACGCTCCGCATAAGCCCCCCACCAGTCTACCTGGGCTGGTGAAGCTCATAGCTGCCTGCCTGCAGAGCTGCAGGAGGCTGTGTCTGAGATGGATTCAGCCTCCCCCTCGGGCCCTGCCCCTGGGGGAGTGCCATCAGCCCCTGCAAGTGAGGAAGCACTTCTGTGTTCCAGCTGTCCCTTGCTCCCTGAGGCCTCAGTCTCCCCGTCTGTCATCAGAGAGGGTGTGCTACAGAAGGTCTCTGGCCTCAGCTCCCCTGTCCCTCCTGCTCTGGAGCCCAGAGCCTGGCCCAGTGTCAAGTTCTCTTTGTGGAAGGTCTGCCCTCTGCTGGGCCCTGACATTCCTGCAGCCTGAGAAGGGGTGTGATGGGGGTTGGTTCTGGGCTTAGGAGGCTGTTTCTGATGGACATTGGCTGTCTCCCTTCCAGGGAAATCGGGTCAACTTTCAGAAATGGTGTGACGTGAGCAGCTATGGGGAGGGTGGGGATGTGGAAATCAGAGACCTCGCCTGGCAAGACTTTCTCTGTCCTCATCCCTTGGGTCTTACATTTATCGGGAGAGTCAGATCCACAAAGCTGGGCATCCCATCACGTTGGCGGGTGCGGGAGGGGCTGGCATCAAGGACACCTTCCTGGATGAGGAACTAATTCAAGCCAACTGTGAGGACAGGCAAGTCCTGAATGGAGAGGGAAGGAAGGAGGGGTCCCGAGTGAGCACAGACCCCAGACCAGATCCTCACTCTGCACAAGTCCCTCGCAGCGTTCCCCACCCAAGCCCTGTCTGCATCCTGTCCTTCCTCCCAGAAATACAAACTCATCAGGAGGATCCAGCTGCTCCAGCAGCCTGCAAATGGATATGACCTGGAGCCCGACGAGCGATTTGGGGCCTGGTTCCAGGCCATGGAGCCCATCAGTGTCCATGAGAGGTGAGGGGGACAGGAGTTGGGTGAGGGCAGGCCAGACTCTCTCTGATGGCCAGCTCCAGAGCCTGTGGCCTGGATCGCTGATCAGTCTCAGAACTCGTAGCGTGGTGACCTATGGGGCACTGGGACTCAGCTGCTGGCAGGCTCTGGGAGGGGCACCTGAGGTGTGGCTCCTGGTAGCTCACAGGTCCACTCTGTCCTGTAGCTACTGGGTCTCCTGCCAGCTGGAGCCCGCACACCAGAAGGCGAGCAAAATGCGGCTCTTCAGGAGAACGAGGAACCGGACATCCTCCAGTTCAGGGCCAAGTGAGTGTTGGGACCAGGAGCAACTGAATCCAGGGGCTCAGTACATCTTCGGGCTAAGCATGGGCCTCGATCCCAGCTCCACTGCTGAGCAGGCCTGGGACAGGCCGCTCCCCTCTCCTCTCTGGGATTCAGTTGCATCCTCTGAAATGGGTGATGCTAAATGATGCCTCCTGCATCAGGGACAAACGAGGTGCTGTTGATGGACTGAGCACTCGGTACAGGGTTTGGATCAGAGTGCAGGGGAACAGGGAGTTGTGCCATGAATCTCAGGAAGGATCCCCAAAATAGTCTGTTTCTTCTCTTCAGCCACCATGCCCTTGGTGATGAGCCGTCACACTCTGGAGACCACAAGTGCAGCTCCTCCTGACCAGCAGGTCCACTGGGACCCTCGGGGTGCACCGGGCCAGCTCTTCCCACCCTGAGTGAACAAGGACATCCTAAGACTTTCCCTGGTTTCCCCTAAATCCCGAGAGGGAGGGCACCACCCCCTCCCTCTCCCTGACATCACGACGCCAGCCACTGTTAACCCATTGGGGAGGAGTGATATTATTTCTTTAATAGTAAATGGTAGATTTGACTCTTACATTATATCCTGTTTCTTTCACAGCCTGGGTGTTGTGGTGTGGTTCTTTCACTTCTTATGCTCATGTAAATGAGACACAGAATCTCACTTTCCTCCTTGAATGAAGAACTTGTGTATGGTCACAGCTTATTGTATGTGGGAGAAGGGAGGAGGGCCAGCCTCCTCCCTGGCTACTGAATGAAACCCTTAAGTCCCCCTTCCTCAGAGGACAGGTGCATTTCAGTGTGGTTCACCTGGGCCAGGAGCAGAGACAGCCCCTCAGATCTCCCTGGATCTAGAGGTTGGAGGAACTTTCCCAGGCAGAGCAACAACCACTGAAATGTGGGTGTCTTTCAAATAGTACTTACCAGGACCATGTCCTTCCCTAGGACAGCGGCTGTCTTTCTACAGCTTTCCAGGAAGAAGGAATGTTTTTTGCTTCTCTTGTTGAGGTTTCTTTGATCAGATATTGGAAATTGCCGTTTTCTAACCAGTCTCTGGATTTGCATCAACACTGAATGAGGAAAAATGTAAAAAGATAAAAGTTTGCATGTGGAAGAGACTAGGCCAAAGGAACACCATGTGCAGATGGACTAAGGGCCGACAGGACATCCCCATCAGGCCGCCTCTAGTCCTCCCTGTTCACCCTTCGCCTAGACTGGAAACCTGGGATCCTGGCCCACGCCCTAGGAACTCCTTTTCCCGCTTGTTTCATATCCAGAGGGAAAGATTCATGATGCAGCTTTTAAAGCTACAACAGGACTTTGTTCCGTAAACCTCACTGCTCCCTGTGAACTAGGATTTCCAGCATCCCCGCACTTCCTTGTATGATTCTTTTTGGGCAGAAATTCCCTAGAAGGCCCCCAGCCTCTCTGTCAGGTACATCGTGGCCATTCCTCCCTGGCTGGGCCTGATGGATCAGGGGTGAGCTCTGGTTTGCCAGGACAATAGACCTTAATCCTGTCCACTGAATGACCCACACCGTCCCTTGCTGCCCTGGGTGACATCTGGGCCCATGTGGTTCTGAGGTCCATGGTCTTAGACAATCACTCGTTTACATACTCAGTCGTGTTGTTACTGACTTGTCCCAAAGTGGCAACTGGGCCGGTGCGAATAGAGCACTTAGTCCCTGGGACTGCTGTGTTCTTTTCCCCAGTCTGTGCTGAGGATATGTGGATTTGTGTTACAGGGATGTGAAACTTTCCTGTTGGGAGTTTTGAAAGATGAGGCAGGAGAGGGGCAGGTATAGAAGTGGGTCCAGAAGGGGAATGCCACCAATCTCAGACACCACAGACACAACAGACACAACCTTACCAATTAAAATACTGAAATGCTCCCCACGTGGGTGGTGAACAGACACAGCTCAGAGCTCATGCTGAGAATCCACCCAATGACGTGGAGCTAAAGTCTTAGCACCTGGCATTTTGAACATCATGCCCTGGAAATACCCTGTAAGACAAGGGCCATTGTCTTGAATTCCTTGGTACTTCTTCCCCCTCCTTTCTGAAGGCTGCAAGTGTCACCCACGGATGCCTTTTCAGTTCAGCCTGAAGCAGAGTAGAAATCCTGTTTCCCACAGCCCAGGTCCTTCCTTTCAGGACACTGCCATCCAGGAAAGAAAGAGTTCACGCATCGGTGTAGACACACAAACACACACACTCATATCCCACCCAAATCCCAAGATGCATGAACTACTAAGAGATTAAAAGTGACTTCAGAAACAGATCAACCAATTGCAAAAGAAGGGTTTCATGACGATCCAGACTCAAATAAAATGTAAAACCAGGAAATAACCTTGACAAAACTGGGAGACTTGGGATACTGACTGGACAGTTGATTATCCGAATGACATTTTTATTTTTGTGTGTGATAATATTATTGTGTTTGTGTTCCAAAATCCCTCATCTGTAAGAGAAACGGAAATATTTACAGCTGAAATGATGTGCTCTCAGCCATCTCTTCTGGTTAATTCTTGGGGACTTGGTGTGAGGATAAACAAAGCCAGATGGTATACGAGTTGACAATCTTTGAAGCAAGTAACAGATTCACAGAGATTGATTTTTCTCTTCCGAGATTTAGAGATTTTTGAAAACCTTCAGAACACAATTTTGATAAATGTAGTATAGTTGTTTTTCATATTACAACGTTACAAATTAAAACCTCACAAATATAAAGGAATGCTTCTCCTTCCTGACCTAAGGAAGCTCTCTCTCAGT
Organism: Diceros bicornis minor; assembly: GCF_020826845.1. Lineage (NCBI taxonomy): Eukaryota > Metazoa > Chordata > Mammalia > Perissodactyla > Rhinocerotidae > Diceros > Diceros bicornis. The sequence goes on along the minus strand of NW_026691407.1, from coordinate 106,766 downwards.
CTGGCTTCTGTGAATGACCTGATGATCCCACCAGTTATTCACTTATCACGTGTTTGTGGAGTAATTCCTTTGTGCTCTGTGCTGTGTGCAAGGCGAACACATTTCCACGACTCTGGATCTAGTGTGGGAAGGAAGGCAATGAGCCTGCTGCAAGCTTCTCTTAAGTGGAGAATAATGCCCCCAGGGGGTATGCTCATTTTTAATATTCCAAAATCAAAGCTGCACAAGTTTGCCAGGTAACAGATAAGAGATACTTAATTCATGATATTGAAATCACCTATGTCTGAATTACCATGTGACCATGAAGAGAAGATTGATGGATTTTATGTTATAATTAGATGCACAATCATAGTGCTGGCCCCTGGCCAGGTGGTTAAGTTTGACATGTTCTGCTTTGGTGGCCCAGGTTCAGTTACCAGGCACGGACCTACAATACTCATTAGCAGCCATGCCGTGACGGTGACCCACACACAAAGTAGAGGAAGATTGGCAACAGATGTTAGCTCACGGTGAATCTTCCTCAGCAAAAAAAAAAAAAAAGCAAAATCACAATAAAATTTATGGAATCGGATTTAATATAAATTAACAGACAAATCTTGTTCAAGTAGGTATCATGTCTTCATTGAGTGTAAGTTCTAGAAAATACAAATGTAACTTCAAAACACTAATTCCTCAGCTTCAATTCTCCTATCAATTTTAATATAAAAAGGAGAAAACTCATGGTAAATAATAATTGAGGTTTACCATGAAAGGTCAAGATCATGATGGCCGTTACAAAGAGATGCTGTGAGAGTCAAGCCTGTCTCATGGGGAATTTCTCATCGGCACCACTCTCCTTTTCTTTAGAACTGATGTTGCTTTCCTCACTATGTTTTCAGGATGCCTTTCTTGGCTCCTTGCTCTCTCTGCCTCCCCGGCAATCTCGTCTGTCCTCGAGGCCACCGTCAGTCTGTCCCATGCTTTTCTTCACTTTCTGTGTCTGTCCACTGATATCTCTAGAAGATGCCTGTTGCCTGCAGAGGGGCTGTGAGCGACCCAGACCCATCCCTGGACTCATCTCTGCCCAATATGGACAGTGGCCCGGGTGGGCTCAGGGCTGGTGTGCAGATCCCTCGGCCCCAGCATGGTCCAGAGATTCACATGGGCCAGTCTGTGCGACCGTTTAGAAGGTATTTGCGACTCCAAAGAACGTAAGAGTTCTCCTTCACTGCTGCAGGCCTGGAGTCCCTGCAGTCTACTGTATCCACAGACTTTCTGCGGCTTCTTCAAGGTCTCCTCCCACTGACTGCATCTGACCTCACTGCCAGGATGGGCAGTTAGTCCAGTAACTGGCCTCTGGAATATACAGCTGCTTAGGCTTCAGGGTGCGTAGAACTTCAGTTTTCTGATTGGGTTTAGTTTCACGGTCTTACTGTTTCCACTATGAAGTTGGGGCATGTTTTTTGAGCTTTCTCTTTCAAAACAAAATAAAATCTGAAATTTGAACAAAATGGAGGATGAAGATTACCATCCATGGAGATCGTTCTCAGCTCACATAGATATTCCACCCTCCTTCTCTCCCTGGACACATGCGTCTCAATTCACACTGTGCATCACAATCATTGGACGGTTTTTAAAACTCAGAGTGCTGGACCTCAACCCAAGTAGGTCTAGGGAAGGAATGGAGACTTTTCATTTCTAAGAGGTGATGTTGATCCTGCTGGTACAGGGACCACATGTGGAGAACAGGATTCAGTGACACCATCAAGCTGAGGTGAGACAAGGACAGAAATAGCCAGGTCATTATCTAGTGTCAAATCCAGACCAACTTCCCTCCGCCATCTTGCTTCAGGATGTTCCTCTCCTCCTCTCTCTGTCATGGTCAAATTCACACATGCTGGTTCCCCACAGCCAACTGTTATTGGGACACACGACTTCCAAGGACTCCATAGATCCTTTTAGTGCCTCATCTCTAATGAAATTATTCACTATTCCATTATTAGTCATCCACTTCCACACCCCGATCCTATCTTCACCCAAAATTCTCCTGCTCACAAATCAGTAATTCACAAACACCATATTCCCACCACAAATTTCCACATTTCCAGTTTTTACACAAATAAATCCACTCTAAATAATCATTCTTCAATAAACTAGATTACTCCAGTAGGAATATCTTCACAAACCACTCTTTTTCTTCTCATACTCCTTTCTAGTAACCTCAGATTCACAGTGCATCATTTCAGTCATCCACTGACCATACTCCAAGATTACTTATTGCCATCATATCCACCCTGCACACTTAAGATGATTTCAAATACCTGCCATGCCATGTTGACACTTGCACTGAAGAGAGAATGCACCAGAAACCTGTGGATCCCAACAGAGAATCAACAGCAACCAATGGACTTATATGCATGCTCTAATGCTTCCTGAATGCCCTGCTCAATTCTTTCCATTTCTTGAGTTCCATAAATCTCTATATTCCGACATCCTCCATATTTCACAGATAAATTGTAAACCACCAGACAAGAACTATTTCACTCTCTAGTCATCAGATCTACAAATATTCCTCATAAGGAATTCATTTATCACACCCTTTCTGTTGTTATATCCAAAGAAATTGATTTTTTGGCTGAAACCACTCTGATTTTTATCTTATCCTTCCATTTCAATGACATTATGCCCTCAATATTTGTTGTGCTTTCCATAACTTCCCTACTGGAATCATCCCTCAAGTTTCAAATATGCACAAATCTCTACCATCTACAAACGAATCTCTCATCCAGAATTCCTAATAGTCCTCACCCTCCACGCCCCTACTTTCCTCCTCCTGCCAGGCATACATTGCAAAAAGTTCACATATATCCCAATGCCTCTGTTTCCACAGTGCCCACCCAATCCCATCCCCATTCTGTGGATGCTTCTCTTGCTAACCTCACAAGCCGTGTCTCTTTCTAATCAACTGGGGACTTTTCATGATTTGTCTGACATGCTCTGCAGTAGCAGGTGACATTGAGGACAGCAATGTCCTTTTAAAAGCTGATTTGTCTTTGGGATCCACCACCCTACACTGTCCTGTTCTTGCCTGTCTAAACTTCCTGAGCAACATCCTTGCTTACCTTTATGACCACCCCACAACGATGGATGATTCCTGGAAGTGAGCCCTGCTCTGACACCTGTTCCCCATCTGCACCCTCCTTCTTGGGCAAAACCCATACATTTCCCTGGCTTCAAATACCACTAATGAGCCAAACATGTCCAAATAATCAACAGAGACCTAACTCTGACCCCCAGACCCATTTATCTACCTGCCCACTCACCACATCAGTGATGACTCAACTCACAATGACCAGGTCCCAACTTCAACAAATCACATCCTCAAATAATTTGCTTCTCTCTCAGTGTCCCCAAACTCACTTATTTGTGGTAATAAGCTGTCTACCCCTGGGTGTCACTCTGCACAGCCTGCCACCCCAAACTCACCAATCAATGAACCATCCATGCACCCTTCTGAAGCTACCTACAGGTTATCCACTTCTAATTTATTTCTAATCACCTTTCAGATCTCATACAAAATATCATTTCCACACAGGGATGTCTCCTGCTCTAGTAACCTAAATTACAAAACTCCATTTTACCTCTGTGTTGATTTTCTTTCTATTTTAGTTATATGTGCATTATTATCTATTTCTTTCAAGATTTAATTCGTTCTCACTAAATTAGATATTCCATGAAGACAAGACTAATATGGATTTTCCAACTTTTCCCACTATAGTGTTCACATATGGCTTTGTACACAGAAAGGGCTCACATATGTTATGTGTACAATATATATTTTATATTTATATACATGTAAAATTCAAACACTAAAACATTTCTTCATGAAATATTTTAATTCCATCCACGTAACTACTGTTTTTTTATTTTTTCCGAGAAAGATCAGCCCTGAGCTATCATCCATGCTAATCCTCCTCTTTTTGCTGAGGAAGACCAGCTCTGAGCTGACATCTATTGCCACTCCTCCTCGTTTTTTTCCTCAAAGCCCCAGCAGATAGTTGTATGTCATAGTTGCACATCCTTCTAGTTGCTGTATGTGGGACACGGCCTCAGCATGGCCAGAAAAGCGGTACATTGGTGTGCACCCAGGATCCGAACCCCAGCCACCAGCAGCAGAGTGCCAGCACTTAACCGCTAAGCCACGGGGCCGGCCCCTCAACTTAACTACTCTTGTGCAAAGATACCACATTTAGAGTGGTACACTGCAATAAATTAGCAAGAGTAGCTTAAGATTCCAAATCCTTTCTCCTCGTAATCCAATCATGAGATTCTAGTCACAATGACCTGTTTAAAATGCAAAAGTGATTAGTTCATCTTAATTTTAAAACCTCTATTTCTGTCTTCACCACATATTTCTTCTGTTGTCTTATCATAATTATTAGCACTACCCTTTTCATTCCCTGATATGTTCCAGTTTGGAGGGAAAACTATTTGGTCATTCGATTTTTAGAGCGTTTACTACACGCAAAGCTCTGGTATAAAACCTGTGATCTACAAAATAACTAAACAGACTGACTGTGCCTGCTTGATTTAGTCTTAGTGGGAGGAAATAGATAATAAATGGCAAAGGATGTATAACATGCCATGTAGAAATCACTGCTGTGATGAACAATAAGGCAGAGAGTGAGAGTTTGAGCTTGAGCACATTTTCAAATTACTTGGGTTTGTGTGTGTGTGTGTGTGAACGTGCTCATGCCTGCTGCCTGGATGGGATGAGTTGCTTCCTCCTGGGGCTTGGGGGAGCCTCCTATGCCTTAGGAAAGTTCCTCCATGTTCACTTAATATGCACTTTGTTATCCATGTGTATTAGTCAGGATTCTCTAGAGAAATAGAACCATAGAATATATATAAACATATAGAAGTGGAGATTTATTGTAGGAATTGGCTCACAAGGTTATGGAGGTTGAGAAGTCCCACAATCTGCCATCTGCAAGCTGGAGAACAAGAGAAACCAGTGATATAATTCAGTCAAAGTCTGAAGGCCTGACAACCAGGACCTCTGATGTCCAAGTGCAGGAAAAGAAGGACATCCCAAGTCAGGAAGAGACAATGGATTCAGCCTTTCTTTGCTTTTTGTTCTATTGAGCCCTCAACAGATCAGATGATGCTCCCCCACACTAGTGATGGTGGGTTTGTTTATGTAGACTATGGAGTCAAATGCTAATCTCTTCCAGAAACATCCTCACAAGCACACCCAGAAATAATGCTTCACAGTCTATCTGGGCAATCCTGAGTCTAGTCAAGTTGACACCTAAAATTAACCATCACATCATGCCTCTATCCAACCAAGACCTACAGAGATATCACAACATGACCTATGTCATTTCAATTTTCCAGAAGACATGTTAAAGAAAGTAAATACAAACAGATGAAACTGGATTTTATAACATTTTTATTTAACCCAAGAAATCTAAATATTATCATTTCAAAATGTAGTCCACATCAGTACAAAGAACAAGATACTCAGGTTTTCCACCCACTCTGTCTTACTGGTGAGTTTTAATGAATACTGGCTCCTCATATATCTTAATATGATCCAATTTATAATTTTCTCCTATCTATTTGAGTTTTATTGTATCAAAAGTAAATCATTTTCTCCTTATTGTCAAACTGCTCTGCTAGCTCTTTTTTAAAAAAAATTCAAGTTATATATTGTGTTTATGTTAGAAGTCAAATTAAGAATTTAAGGAATTAAGAAGACATTGATTTCAGCAAAAGGCTGGTTTACTAAAATGGAAGACAGTTCAAGAGCAAATCTCCCAAGAAAATCATAGGGTCAATGACATTGGAAAATTCAGGGTAGAATTAGAAAACACATGGGGTGTGATTAAAAGGGGAGTTGAGAGAACATGGGGAGGAATTGATGTCAGAAGTGAAAATACACAAGCATGTTCCAAGTCGATGAAAGACATCAATCCACAGATTCAATTAATTCAGCATTCCCTAAGCAGAGTGACTACACAGGAAATATTAATGAACTAAACTATGGTCTAAAAGCAAAAGTTAATGTAAAGGGTTTTAGGGATTATAGATGCCAAATAAGCAAGAAAAAGGCCAATTGGTGACTTCTAACCATAAAGAAAATAAGATAGACATCAACAGAGCAGCATTTTTAAAATGCTAAATGAAATCTCACGTCAAACCAGAATTCTACACCCAGCAGCAGTAGTGCCCCAAATAAAGAAGTTCTAGAAAAACTTAAAGTGAAACTTTTCGTTGTTAGTAGCCTTGAATTAGATAAAATACTGGAGTGAGTTATCACACCGAAAGGAATATAATCCCAGGTTGAAAACCAGGAATGCAGAAAGGACTGAAGAGGAAAGGAAAGGATAATTTATAATTTATAAATAAATATAAATGAATTTTATTTTGTGAAGTAATTCTAGAAATCTCTCATGGAGTTTAAAATATATGTAGTATAAAATGCATAAAAACAGTAATACAAATGTCAGGAAGCTTAAAAATAGAATTGAAACTGTTGAAGGTATTAGCATTTGGGGGAGGTGGTAAAAGTAATTATTTGTATTAGACTGTATTAAAGATTCAGGATTTAACCATTAGTGCAATTAAACAAAGACTTCTATATGATTTCAAGTAATAAGTTTATAGAGGAAATAATGGAATAATAAAAGAGTTAAATCAACATCAGTGAAGTAAAGAGAGTAAAGGAACATTAATTATTTAGGTTAAAGGGAAGGGAAAGAGTAATTACATGAGACGTGTGATATATTCTAGAGACGTGTTAATAAATATTTTGGACATTCTTTTATTGTTAAACGTTTACACAGTCTCTATTTTTCCTATTAAAACATAAGTTGTATGGACATTTTTGTACATATAAACTTCCATTCCTATTTTTACAGAAGGTATCCATAGTGGAAGAAAAAGGAAATAGAAACTGCAAATACCACCTCCCCACACAATTGTAGTAAATTTTTTCATCTATCAACAGTATCTGACAGTGTCAATCACCCAACATTTTTGTGTTTAGGTATAAAGCTTTAGGAATCTCTGAAATCCCATTGATAAGAGACAGGATGTCTCCTCTGGATTATCCACTGATTGAATTATCCACTTCCTTCCTCCATAAAAGGGGAATCAGAGGCAGAAGTCACTGCATTTTCTAGCAATTCACGGGCTGTCTGCACATCAGGAGTTGGGTCAGCAGGACAACTCTGCAGCCATGGAGGAACTGCATCGGCCTGTTTTCCAAGCCAGCCTATTCTGGTGAGTGTGGAATCCATACAGACAGCAAGACTGTCCATTTGTACACTTTGTCCTTCTGTGAAACCTCTTTAAGTGAGAAGACAGTAGGTCTTAAAACAAGAAGATACCTTATTGAAAGTTGTAACAAATATTAACACCTAGGAAACAAGCCCCAGTGTCTGGGCCTGCCACCATCCCACAGGGCCAGTTGTTCTGTGGCTTGCTGTGGAACACGAATCACCAATCATCTTGTACCCTCCACCACACACCCCCAAAGGCACACATGTGCCCTCTCACTATGTAAGATCAGAACGCGAGGGAAACAGAAGCCTGCCATATTAAGAGGTAATTAGCAAGGGGTGCATCTAACCGTCTGTTTATTTTAGTGTTTTGATCTACATCCTTTATGGGAATAGAATTAAATGAATAGCATTAAATGAATTAGCTTTGGCTAGGTTATCATTTAAATCTATGAGGATTCATATGCACTTTTAAACAGTTTTATTGACATATAATTCATACAATTCACCCATTTAAAGTGTGTGACTCAATTGTTTTTAGTACACTCAAAGAATTGTGTGACCATCACCACAGTCAATTTTAGAACATTTTCCTCACTACAAAAAGAAACCCCATACTCTTTTTTTTTTTTTTAATTGGTTTATAACATTGTAAAAATTTCAGGTGTACATCATTGTACTTCTATTTCTGCATGGACTACATCATGTTCCCCACCAAAATACTAATTACAACCCATCACCACACACATGTACCGAATTATCCCTTTCACCCTCCTCCCTCCCCCCTTCCCCTCTGGTAACCACCAATCCAATCTCTGTCCCTATGTGTTTGTTTATTGTTGTTATTATCTACTACTTAATGAAGGAAATCATACGGTATTTGACCTTGTCCCTCTGACTTATTTCACTTTGCATTATACCCTCAATGTCCATCCATGTTGTCACAAATGCCTGGATTTCATCGTTTCTTATGGCTGAGTAGTATTCCATTGTGTATATATACCACATCTTCTTTATCCATTTGTCCCTTGATGGGCACTTAGGTTGCTTCCAAGTCTTGGCTATTGTGAATAACGCTGCAATGAACACAGGGATGCATGTACCTTTGCAAATTGGTGTTTTCAAGTTCTTTGGATAAATACCCAGCAGTGGAATAGCTGGATCATATGGTAGTTCTATCCTTGATTTTTTGAGGAATCTCCATACTGTTTTCCATAGTGGCTGCACCAGTTTGCACTCCCACCAGCAGTGTATGAGAGTTCCCTTTTCTCCACATCCTCTCCGACACATATTGTTTCCTGTCTTGTTAATTATAGCCATTCTGACGGGCGTGAGGTGATATCTCATTGTAGTTTTGATTTGCATTTCCCTGATAGTTAGTGATTTTGAACATCTTTTCATGTGTCTGTTGGCCATCTGTATATCTTCTTTGGAGAAATGTCTGTTCAGGTCTTTTGCCCATTTTTTAATTGGGTTGGTAGTTTTTTTATTGTTGAGATGCATGAGTTCTTTATATATTTTGGAGATTAAGCCCTTATCAGATGTATGGTTTGCAAATATCTTCTCCCAATTGTTAGGTTGTCTTTTCGTTTTGTTGATGGAGAAACCCCATACTCTTTAGCTATCATCTCCCTTCCCCACCCCCTGCCATCTCTGCAGGCCTAGGAAACCACTAAAAGTATTGTTTGATCACCCTGGCTGTAATCTCTAGTACAAAAATGGGAGTGATGTAGCAGATGCCCATGTCTTGTTCCTGGTCCTAGAGGGTAAACTTCCACTTTCACCATCAAGGAAGCTGTCAGCTCTGGGGTTTTCCTGGATGCCTTTTATGAGGCTGAGGTAATTTCTTTCTATTCCCAGTTTTCTGAGTTTTGTTTTTTTTTTAAATCATGAAAGAATGTTGGATTTTGTCAAATGCTTTTTCCGCATCTATTGCAATGATAACATGGTTTTTATTTTTTATTCTATTTTATTGGTATGATGTATGACATTAATTAATTTTCAGATGTTGAACTAATCTTGCATTCCTAGAATTGATCCCACTTGGTTGTGGCATATAATTTTTCTTATACCTTGCCTGATTCAGTTTTCTAGTCCTATTTTCTGTGAACTTTTACATCTATATTCATAAGAAATATTGATCTGTGGTTTTCTTTTTTGCAATGTCTTTGCCTGGTTTTGATATTAGGGTAATACTGGTCTTAGGAAGAAGTTGAGTAGTAGTCCTCTCTCTTTTATTTTTTGGAAGAGTTTGTGAAGAATTGGTATTAATTCTTCTTTAAATGTTTGGTAGATGTCATCTAGGCCTGAGTTTTTCTTTGTAGGTAGTTTTTTTATTACTAATTTAATCTCTTTGCTTGTTATAGGATTATTCAAATTTTCTGTTTCTTCTTGAATAAGTTTTTGTAGTTTGTGTCTTTATAGGTATTTGGTCATTTCATCTGAGTGGTCTAATTAGCTTATATCACATGTACATAGTATCCTCTTGTTATCATTTTTATTCTTGTAAGTTTTCTAGATCTGTTTCCATTTTCATTCATGATTTTAGCAATTTAAGGCTTTTCTTTTCTTGGTCAGTCTAGCTACAGGTTTCTTGATTTTCCTGATATTTTCGAAGAACAAACCTTTGGATTCACTGATTTTTCTCTATTGTTTTGCTATTCTCTATTTCATTTATTTCCATCCTAATATTTGTTACTTCCTCCCTCTGCATGTTTTAGGTTTATTTTGGTCTACTTTGTCCAGTTGGAAGGTTAGGTTACTGATTTGAGATCTTTTTTCTTTTTTTTCTTGTAAGGAATATTAGCCCTGAGCTAACATCCATGCCAATCCTCCTCTTTTTGCTGAGGAAGACTGGCGCTGGGCTAACATCTGTGCCTGTCTTCCTCCACTTTATATGGGATGCCGCCACAGCACGGCCTGACAAGCGGTGCATCAGTGCACGCCCAGTATCCGAACCCAGGCCGCCAGCAGTAGAGCACGCACACTTAACCACTATGTCACGGGGCCAGGCTCTCTTTTTTCTTTTTTAAGAGTAGCTATGAATTTCCCTATGTGCACTGCTTTTGCTGAGTCTCATAAGTTGTTTTAGGTTGTGTCTTCATTTTTACTTATTTCAAAATATTTTAAATTTCCCCTGTGATTTTTTTCTTTGATCCATTGCTCAGTTAGGAGTAGGTTGTTTAATTTTCACATATTTGTGAATTTCAAAAATTTCTTTTGTTACTGATTTCTAATATAATTCCATTTTTGTTGGAGATGACACTTTCTATAATTTCAATCCTTTTAAGCTTATTGAGGCTTGTTAAAAGGATAACTTCTTGGGGCCAGCTCAGTGGCCTAGTTTGCGTGCTCTGCTTCGGCCAGCTGGGGTTTGCATCCTGGGCACGGACCTACACACTGCTCATTAAGCCATACTGTGGCGGTGTCCCATATACAAAATAGAGGAAGATTAGCACAGATGTTAGTCAGCAATAATCTTCCTCAAGCAAAAAGAGGAAGATTGGCAACAAGTGTTAGGTCAGGGCCAATCATCCACACCAAAAACAAAAAAGGAAAATTTCCTGTTTCTCTCTACTCACAACAACACTTCTGAAGCCAAATGTGTGTGGGGTTTTATACCAAGCAATTCTCCAATTCTTGGAGGACACTAACTGGTTGTACTACAAGTTAACTCAATTTTGACAGTAACTGCATGGAGTTGATACAGACTCCATAGGTTAAGGGCTCAGTTGCCTTGACTTCAGATGCCAATCACAAGTTCCAGGTTGTCACCTGTACTTCTGACTGACTGCCTAGAAATTGGGGATTCCACAACTCCCTTCTTGGGGTCAATAATTTGCTGAAACAGCTCACAGAACTCAGGGCAATACTTACTTACATTTACCAGTTTATTATAAAGGATTTTTACTGAGAATGTAACCAGATCAAGAGTTGCATAGGGAAAAGGAGGGAAGGGGCATGGAGTTTCCATGGCAGGCAAATCACCCTCTCAGAACTTCTATGTGTTAGCAATCCAGGAGCTCTCTGAATGTCTTCATTTAGGGTTTTTGTTGAGGCTCCATTATATACCCATTATTCATTACATCATTGGACATTGGTAACTCACTCAATCTCCAGCTCCTCTCCCCTCCCCAGAGGTTGAGGGTGGACCTGAAGTTCCAACTCTTTAATCACATAATTAGTTTCCCTGGCAACCAGGCCCCCATCCTTAGGGCTTTCCAAAAGTCACCTCATTAACAGAAACTCAGAGGTGCTGGAAAGGGGCTTTGTATGAATAACAAAAGGTGCTGCTTTCACCTTTATCAGTCTGGAGCTAGCCAGGAGCTGGGAATAAAAACAAAATATTATAACAAAATATGCTCCTGTTACTGTTACCAGTTTGGAAATTACAAAGATTTTAGAAGCTCTGTGCCAGGAACCAAGGACAAAGACCAAATATACATTTCTTATTATATCACAACATCACACTTGTTGTATGGCCTAGCATATGGTCTCTTCTAGAGTATGTTCCATGTGCACTTGAGAAGAATGTCTACTCTGCTGTTGTTGAGTCAAGTGTTTTTTAGATGTCTGTTAGATCTTGTTGGTTTATAGTGTGGTTCAAAGTTTCTACTGCCTTACTAATCTTCTGTCTTGTAGTTCTGTTCATATTTAAAATGAAGTATTGAAGTATCCAACTATTACTGTTGAATTGTCTATTTCTACCTTCAGTTTTGTCAATTTTTGCTTTGTGTGTTTTGGAGCAACATTGTAGATGCTGTATTAGCTTCCTATATTGCTGCTAAAATTACCAAGCACTTAGTGACTTAAAACAGTGTGAATTTACTATCTTACAGTTTTGCAAATCAGAAGTCATAAAATTAAAGTGTCAGCAGGGCTGCGTTTCCTCTGGAGGTCCTGAAGAAGAATTTATTTTGTTGCCTTTTCTAGTTCCTAAAGGCTGCCTTCACGTGTTTCAGCTGAGTAGTTTTATCAGCCTGTTTTCTGATTGTGGATGTTGGAAGTCTGAGAGCCTTCTTTTATTCATCTTCTCTCTGTTCTTTTTAGTCCAAGCCTTCAGTTTTTCACAGGTGTAACATCTTTGAGGACCTTGTGGGTCTCCTGTGAATGTTACATAAATGCACTTTTTTATACAGACCTTCCTGTACAGAACTTTCCTGATAACCCCATCTCTATCTTCAGTTTCTGCTGAGATGGCTGACGAGATCCATGAGTCACACACTTCATCGCTTCAAAGACCTGTCTGTGAAATTGAATACTCTGACATTTTCATCCTTTTGAGGCACTAGCAGAAGTGTAACCGAGCAAGGGGTCATTCTGCTCACCACAACACTAACGTCAATCAATTGCAAGATAAGTCGGTGGTCGAGAAAGGGATTTATTAGATTAGCCAGCAAAATTGGAAGATGGTGGACTCATGTCCCAAAGAACATCTTAAACAAGCACCCAGTTCAAGCCGTTATATAGGGCTAGTGGGCTATGAAGGAGGGGCTCAGGTATGTTGACCGTCTGGCATCAGCGACCAGAGGCGCCACACCAGGTCTTTCAGTTGTCATCGTGGTGGATGGCAGCATAGATGTTCTTCTCTGAGGAGGTCACCATATTCCTAAGAAGCTCAACAGAACAAAGTTGTCATGTATCACAATGCATCAGCCAGGATTATAATCTGCAGAGTGTGTATATTTCCTGAAGAGTAGCTATTTATCACCTAGGCTATGTGTAAGTTAAACCATATACAGCTGGGAGGGTTGGTTAGAGGTTATTCTAAGTTACAATATGGCTTCCCTCATGTTAACCTTGCTTTAGGCCTATATTGGAGCGTTGTTCAGCCACACCCTTGACATTCTCTCCATAGCACACTTTCCTAAGTGTGAATCTGCAAATTTTAGAGTCTTTTGCAATCTGGATGGGTTGAAAATTTCCCAAATCATTAAATCCTGGTTCCTTTTTGCCAAATAGTGATCTATCTTTTTTGTTTGTTTGTTTTTGCACATTTTACTCTAAGTAGCAAGGGAAAACCAGCTGCATCTTCCACGCTTTTTTAGGAAATCTCCTAAGGCAAATACTCAAGTTCATCACCTACAAGTCTGCTTCCCATGTAACTGTAGGACACAATTCAGCTCAGCTCTCTGCCACTGTATTACAAGGTTTTCCTTTCTTCCAGTTTCCAATAACATGTTCCCCATTTCCCCCTGAGCCCTCACCAGCTATGCTTTGAATGTCCACATTTCTCCTACAGTCTGTTTATGAAGATTTAGTTATTCTCTAGTGCTATATAGTTTTCCGTTTTCCGCTACCATTCTCCTCACTTCCTTCTGAGCCCTCGTCAGGATCATTTCTAATGTGCATATTTCCACCTACAATCAGTTTATGGTGATTTAGTTATTCTCTAAGGTGATATATGCTTCCTCTCCCATGCTACTCACTGCCTTCTGAGTCCTTACCAGTAGAGTCTTTAACTTCTGTAGTTCTATTAATGATCTCCTCCAGCAATCTAGCCCTTTTCTATGATGTTCCATAAAATTTTTCGTTCCTCTGCCCGCTTCCCAATTTCAAAGCCAGTATTTCTTACAGTAGTTCTCCACTTCTGGTATCAAAATCTATATTAGTTTCCTATTGCTGCTGTAACACATTACCAGAAACTCAGAGTTTTAAAACAATGCAAATATATTATCTTAGTTATTGAGAGCAAAAGTCCTAACATCCAGTTGTTGGCAGGGTTGTGTTTTTTCTGCAGACTCTAGGGTAGAATCAATTTCATTACATTTTCTAGTTTATAGACGCTTCCCGCATTCCTTCTCTCATGGCATCAACCTCCATCTTCAAAGCCAGTGGCATGACATCTTCCAGTCTCTCACTGTCTGACTCCAAATCTGCTTCTCACTCACAAAGACCCTTGTGATTACATTGGGTAATCCAAGATATTCTCTATCTCAAGATCCCTAACTAAATCACACCTGCAAAATCTCCTTGGCTGTGTAATGTAAAACATTTCCAAGTTGTGGAAATTATGGTACGGTTATCTTTAGCAGGTCAGTAATTTGTCTACTGTAGGTACATATGTTTATTATTGTTATTGTTTAGTGATAGATTAACTCTTTGATCATTACAAAATGTCCCTTTTATCCCTAGTAACTTTTTTTGTTGTTTTAAAGTCTAGTTTGTCTAGTATACCATTGTTAGTATACCATTCCAGCTTTCTTAAGGTTGTTTTTGAATGATTTATCTTTTTTCCATTCTTTGAATTCAACCTATTTCTATCTGTGAAATCAAAGTATGTCTCCTGTAGACAGCATAGAGTGGGTCTTGTTTTCTTTATCTAGTCTGACAATCTTTGCTTTTTGATTGGATTATTTAATTCACTCACATTTAATGTTATTATTGATAGAGTTGGGTTTATGTCTGATACTTTACTTTTGTTTCATATATGTCTATAGTATTTTTGTTCCTCCATTACTACTTTCATTTGCATCGTTAAACTGTTCTCTTGTAACATTTTAATTTCTTTAATGATTTTTCACTATATTTCTTGACTAATTTTCATAGTGGTGGCTCTGGAGCTCACCACATATGTCTTAACTTATCAGAATCTACTTGAGATCTATACTAATTTAATACCAGTGAGATATAAAAATGTTATTCCTTTGTAGCTCTAGCTCCTTTTTCCCTCTCAAGCTATCATTGTTATACGTATGACATTTATGTATATTACAAACCCAACAATATATTGTTATAATTATTACTTTATGCAATTTTATATCATTTATAGAAGCTGAGAGAAGAGAGGAGAGCAAATGTATATTTGCAGGGTTTGTTACATTAACCTTGTAATTTAACAGTTCTGGTTCTCTTCATTTATTCCCTTGGATACAAGTTAGCATCTGGTGTCATTTCCTTCCTCCTTATTTACAACTTTGATCCCACCCACCTCCTTGGTGCTATTATTGTCAAATATATTACATTTCTATATGCTATAGGACCAACAATAAAATCATTTACATGCTGTTTCATGCAATTTAAATTTAAGTCAGATAAGAGAATAAAGAAGAAATATGCATTTATATTATCTTTTATATTTACAAAAGTCCCTTAACTGGTTCTTGTTTCTTTGTGTTTATTGAGTTACTACCAGGCATTACTTGCATTCAGATTAAACAACATTTCTTATCAAGTGGGTCTGCCAGCAACAATTCTCTTGGTTTTTGTTTATCTGTGAATGAATATTTTAATTTTACTTTCCATTTTGAGAGACAATTTTGCTGGATATAAGATTCTTGGTTGACAATTTTTTTTTCTTTCTTTCAGCTCTTTGAATATATCATCTGACTGGCTTTTGAACTCCACAGTTTCTCATGAGAAGTCAGCTGTTAATCTTATCTGGGTCCCTTGTACAGACTGAGTCATTTTTCTCTTTCTGCTTTCAACATTTCATCTTGACCTTCACCTTTTTATTATGATGTGTCTCAGTGTGGGTCTCTTTGCATTGCATTTATTCTGTTTGGAGTTTGTTGAGCTACTTGGATATTTAGATTAATATTTTTTATCAAATATGGGAAGTTTTCAAACATTATTTCTTCACGTATTTCCTTCCTTTTCTCTCCTTCTGTATGTTGGTGTATGTGGCCTCCTCCCCCCAGGAGATCTGTAGCCCTTGACTGGGAGCCCTGTCTTTCTGGCCACATACATGCAGAGTGGAGTTTCTGTCATGCTGAGATGGGATGGTGAGCTGTGGCTCGTGTATCAAGCACTCTCACTGTTCCTGCTGAGATCTAGCAGGTTTTGTTAAGCAAATGTTCTTGCATTTGCTGTGTACCTTTGGGGACATTTCCAAAGACTTTAAATTGTAGTTTTTTCAAATAATTTCAACAGTTATGATTGTTTTGCTCAGGAATGTGTCCATGGAGCTCCTCGTGCTGCCATCCTGGAGGTAGAATCCTCGCCTTCGTTCATTCGTGCACTTGTTCAACAAGTATTTGCTATGTTTCTCATATATGTCTCCAAGTGTGCTTCCATATCTTCCCCTTGGATGCCCCACTGCAGCTCTGATTCCTTCTCTCTTGAGTCCTTTCAACAACCTCCTGAGTGATCTCTGTCTGTAGTGTTGTCCTACTGAAATCCATCCTCCCCATGGCTAGAAAAAATATTTAACCCACTTAAAACTCTACAAAGTTCCCAAGTTTTTTCAGAATAAAACTTAAGTCCTTTCTAACCTAGTTTACATCTGTCACTCATACAGCATCTGTATCTCTTGTACTTTAATCATCTCGTCTAGCCTCAGCATGTACACTTTTGCTTTAACGTGGTTACACAAGTTTTCTTCACCTGCAACAACCTCTGGCATATCTCAGCTTGAAAAATTCCTCTTTGATATTTAAGAAGGGTTCACTTTGATATTAGTTCAGGGTTCACTTCCTTAGGTAAATGGAGGCTGATTATTTTTTATGCCTCTTATGCATAATGTTATCACAGCTTTATAGTATTTGTTTTCCTATCTATCTTTTATATTAAAATGTGGGCTTCCTGAAACCAGAGACCCTGCCCTTTACTGTTGTACCTTTAGTACCAGCCACAGTGCCTGACACACAAGCAGGAGGTTCATGAATAGGCTTAGTCAATTTAAAAAGAATTGGCTGTGATGTGACACCTATTTTCATGAAGCTTATGGTTCACCAGGAGTTTCAGTATGCAAGCCAGTTTAAGTTAGTGTGATGAATATCATGATAATTGCATAAGCAGAGTCATATGGAAACATAGGTAGAGAATGGGGCCAGAGGACAATGATTAGGGTTTATTTGAAATGGGTGGGATTTCAGTGATGGACTGTGGTAGGTGGCAGAACCTATCTCAGCATAGATGGAGGCAAAGATGCTGCTTATGGCCTGTGTGGAAACGGTGAATATTCTGATAAGACTCAAGGGTGGGGTTAGAGACACTGTCATGACAGTAAATTCAGGTCAGATTCTGAAGACCCTTTAATGTCATTTTAAGGAACTTAGTTCTTTATTTTCTAAGCATTAATATTTGTATGATGTTTCCATTTGCCGACTATACACAAGAACGTCGACTTACCAACCTGTCACAACTGTGAAGTCGTCAACGTGTGATTTATGCTTTACTTAAGATTGGGAACAAAACCGCTGCTGAAAGACTTAGAGAGCACCCACAGCACTTGATTTCTTCTTATGGTGAGGGACAGTTTTTCACATTTAGGATTACGTGATGGAAGTGTTACAGCTGGCTCATTTTTGTCCATGAGCCAGCAGCCAGTTTGCAAACAAACTTGACCCATCTTCAGCGTTCATGGGAAATGACAGGGCATTTTGTGCAGACTAAAACATCTGCCATATAATGGTATCAAAATTAAAATCTACATCAGCAAAAATATTGTAGTTTAAATTATTGTTTCTTTATCTTAAAGAATATAAAAATGCTCTATAGACTCAACATGAGCTGAAATGACGTTTTTGAACTCTGTGTTTGGCTTCTGGAAGTCTTTTTATGAGTAGGTAATGATGACCATAGCATCTAACCGAGCCCTTGAGTAATTTCTGTGGTTGCTTATGTGATAGTTAACACAAGATCTCACTGTAACAGGCACGTCTGCCTTCTCTGCAGGCAAATGGATCCTATGTGACTATTTGAAAGGCTGTGAGAAGCTGGGTGCTCAACAAATATAAGTTCAGCTGAGGTGAATCTAAAATGTGATTTTCCCACATGAAATGCTTCTGTCAAAATAAAAATAAAGAGTAATGAGGCCCTCCCGGAATCAAGCTTAGATGAGATACAGACCTGGCTTGGGGGTATCAAGGATAATGTATCTTCTTTTACATTTTCTTCCTTTCACTCTCTTTACATCCTGCTTCTGAGGAATGGTGCCAATCTGCCGTAGGCAGCGGTTGTTCAAGGATACGCTTCAGCGCCCTGTGTGGGCCTGTGGGCCTGGGACAACATCCTCTCACCTGGCCCTGCAGCCCCACCTGGATGAACTATTTCCCCAAGGCTCAACTCTACTTCCCAGGTCATATCGAATACCAGCAACTGGAGTGCATTAGAGACTGCGTCTGTGCAAAAACTTCTCTACACCCCAGCTTTTCCACCCTGTCAACTCATATCTTGTGCTCTTCCTGGGTCCTATATGCAAGAATGTGAAAATAACTATTATAATGGCTGGGGAGAAATTTACAGCTCGGGCCAAGTTCATGGAAAATATACTGTGGGAAAAAGCAGAGACCTTGTGGAGTTTCCACTCTACTCACATTCTGGAAACTACACACACACGCGTGAATATATGAATTAAGCCATGCCCAGCCCAGGAGCCTCGAGCCATGTGCCATGAGAAAAAGAAAGCCAGGTGGAGGACACAGGGTCTGTGGGACAGTGGAGCACCACCAAGGACATTCTGTCCACGCAAGTGACATTTGAGCAGAGATCTGAAGGACACAGGACAGCAAACCATGTGGATATCCGTGGCAAGAGCCCTCAGAGCAGAAAGAGCATCCCTGAGGCAGCAGTTCAAGAAACAGTAAAGAGTCAGCCAGTGTGGCTGTAGCGAGGTGGCAGAGGGGAAGAGCGGTCGCAGATGGGGTCAGAGGCCACTGTGGGCAGGATGGTGTTGGCATTCAGAGGACACTGAAGCGCCTCAGCCTTTTCCTCCACCAGTGAAATGGAACCTGCATTCTGTGCTAGGTCTATGCAGGTCCTTGGCTTCTGCAACCACATTTTATACTCACAACAAAGTTTTGAAGGAGCTATTACAGTAGCAAAAAAATTATTGAGGACATCAGAGAGAGCAGACAACCTTACTAGGTCCACAAAGCCAATAGCTGGGGCATCTAAGCTTCAAAACTGGAATTCCACGATTCCAAAGCCCACTCCTACTCATTATGTCACAAAACAGGGGAATAAAACAAATAGATTCACCTGGCATGTCCTCTCTCACGCCTCAGGCTGCCACATCGTTGCCACCTTCAGCCTCTGCTCAGCGTCCCACAGTTTCCTTTCTGATTCATTGCTTTTAATCTGTGGATAGCTTTTTTTTTTTTTTTTCCTATCTCCATCTCATTCAAATGAGCACATGATTTTTTCTCTCGACCAAATTCAGAAAAATTTTCTCTATTTGTAGAAAAAGAAAGAATACAATAAATAAACTCTCATGATATGCATTGACTTATATTTATTGTCAACCACTGAACACTGTTTATTTGAAATATTCCATATCTTTAAAATTTAGAGCTCACTAAATGATTTTAGACCAGAAAATGTGCCTTCAAAAGTTAATGTTGTAGACTATCTAATTTTCATTATTAATGCATACATCCATTGCGTAAGTTCTATTTTCTTGTTTTATCTCAAATGTGGTGAATGCATTTTATGTGGAAGATTTTATAAGAGCCATGTTTTATAGTTGTGTACATTTATTACTGCTGAGTGTATCCATGACTAAAGCAACACTTAAAAGGTGAAGTTTGCATTTTGTATCCTGATTATAGTGATGGTTACATGCATCTATTAAAGGGTTAAAGGTTATAGAACCATACACTAAAGGGAAAAAAAGTGGAGTTTGAACAGAATGTCTAACTAATCTTAATGGGTCTGCAAATAACAATACATCTTTTTATGATTCTTTAAACTCTAAAAATGCAAAGTTAATAAACAGTTATGAAATGATGAAGAATTTATGAAGTGCTAAGTAAATATCAACTATATTTAGCATGTCTTGGGTTATAGCTTTATAGTAGGTGCTTTTAAGAGTAATGAACTGATGTGTCAAAAACAGTTCTCCAAAATAGAAAAAGATGGAATTGTAAGGGAGAAAATAGGTTTGTGCTAAGGATCTTGTCTTCAGAGTCAGATGTTCTCTGCCATTTCCCCTATTTCCTATACCCATCATCACCAAAACAACCACCAGCGAGGTTTTACCCTTTGATTGCTCAAAGCTGACTTGTCATGCTTCCCTGCCAGGGGTTCAGAATGCTCCTCCCCCACCTCTGCTCTTCATTTCATGGGTGCCGTGTAGTTGTATGCAGCTTTCAAGTGATTCCAGCTTCCTGGTCTCCATGCCCCTGCGCCAGCCACCCCTCCCTTGAGTGTGGGTGAACCTAGTGCCTCACGGCTTGTGGACAGAAGATGGTGAAAGTGATGGAGTGCCACTTCTGGGATCCGGTCACACAAATCCGTGACTTCTGTCTTGCTGTTCGTAGTTCTTCTCACTTGCTCCCTCTGATGAAACCAACAGCTTTGTTGGGACCTGTCAAAGGGAGAGGCCTACAGGCAAGGAATTCATGGCAGCTTCAGGCCAGTAGTCCTGGAACAAAGACACAAGTGAGCTGAGAATCAGATTCCTCCCCAGTGGTGCCTTCAGATGCGACCACAGCCCAGCCAGTGTTTTGATTAAAGCTTTGTGAGAGACCCCAAACCAGAGGGCCCCACTCAGCCACACTGGGATTCCTGACCGCAGAAGCTGTGAGATCATCAGTGTTGTTTTTTTAAGCCACTATGTTTTGGGGTGATTTTTGTTTTGAGGAAGATTGGCCCCATGCTAACATCTGTTGCCAATCTTCCTCTTTTTTCTCCCCAAAGCCCCAGTACATAGTTGTATATCATAGCTGTAGAGTTGTAGCTCCTCTATATGAGATGCTGCCTCAGCATACCTTGATGGGCAGTGAGTGGGTCCACGCCCAGGATCCAAACTGGTGAACCCCAGGCCACTGAAGCGGAATGTGTGAACCCAACCGCTGAGCCACCAGGCCGGCCGCATTGGGTGATTTTTTAATGCAGCAATTTATATGCCATCTTAGCTTTCAGGTCTCAGCTTAGGTGAAGATGTTCTATCTTTTCGATGAGGACTTCACTCCTCAACCTATGGCAGACTCTTCTTACATTCTTTCTTTCAGGCCCATGTTTATTTTTTTAATTACACATTTTTTCAATGTGCTATTATTTCACTTACAAATTTGTTTAGTTATTCATTGTCTATTCCCACTTTATCCTTCACTATAATATAAGTATCTAGAAAATGTTTACATTCAATAAATATTAATTGCATAAGTAAATGAATGGGTGGAAGAAACACAAACTTACAACCTTACAAACAAAATTTTTCTGAGAAGGTAGATGTTTAATCAGAATGATTATTCAGAGGACTATTTTTTTAAAAATATTATTTATACCAGCCTGAATGGCAAGAAAATTCTGACCAAGAGCCATGGGTCAGGAAGGAAGATGAGGCTCTCAGATGCGGCGGCCACAGCAGAGGGTTTAGAAGACTGGGACAGGCAGTGCCACCCAGAGCAGGTTGCAGCCTCTAACGTTTGTCATTCACAGCTCTAGGCACTTTACATCTGTGATTTGTTTCTTTTCTTTTTTCTTTTTTTTTTTACCACTCACAATGATCCAGTGAGGAAAATCTTTATATTTGCTTTTTACTCAATTTTCAGCGTCAGATAGTTTACATGATTTGCTAGGAGCCACACGACAAGTAACAAAGTAGGGTCTGAATTCTGGTCTGACTCCAAACACACATACATGTACACATGCCCTACCTTCCACTGTCATGTGCTATGGAATTAGACCCAAGACACGTGTTCCTTAACACTAGCTGCACCTTAGAATCATACAGAAGACTTTGAAAGGTATCCATGCCTGGCTGAACCCTGATATACTGCTTTAGTTGATTTTTATTATGAATGTCATTTAGAGGGTGTACTTTCCACACCTATTCTAAAAACTTTGGAATTACAGGACATACTATTTGCATAAGGAATTTAAATTATCATAGGAGGAACAGAGATGGTTGACAGCCCAGGAAGGCAGGATTAACATTTCCCACCAAGCAGAGGACCAGAGACGCTCCAAGGTGGGGTACTTCGAGACAACATTGGTGAGGGCATGAATCTTACCTTGGGACACTGTAGGAAGAAGCTTCTGCTGTGTGCTGTGGCTTTGGATCTGTAACTCAGTGTCACCTGAGAAGACTCTTAAGCCTTTCAACAAACTTCTTTGTTTGATCAGATTCAAGTTTGTTTGACCCCTTTTTATGATCAGATTCGAGTCTTCATAAATTAACTAGGAAAACTGATAAAACACAGTACAGTTATGGAAATTTGGTAGACTGGTACCAACCTAGCAGTAGCCAATACTTTATTTTTCATTTAACGAGACTTTTTTTTACCTTTTTGTTTTCCTCAACAAATTTATAATTCTGCTTAAATTTCTCTTCTCCTAAATTTACATTTCTCCTTCTTAAAAATAAAATACTGGACCAGGAGAAGTTTCTCTTTTCCTCATTATTAAAGATTATGCCCACAGTGATAGACTTCTAGAAGTTTCTGCCTTTAATGACTTCGGTTTTCACCTGGAAAGGCTTATATGTCTCACAGCATCATTCTCCTGAGAGCTCCATCCTGCACAGGCCTGCTGTTTTAGAACAAAGTGAGATAAACGAAAGGATCTCCAGAAAGTAAAAGTAAAGACTTAAAGTTTCTGTGTGGGTTAGTTGTGATCTTAGTTTATGAGCCTTTCCCAGAAAATTGAATGCAGTGAAAGAGTGAGAAAAATAACACCACACATACACCTCCATGGTCTTGAATTACCCGGAGAAAGATAGTTTCATCCAAGCCCAGAGAAAAAACGAAAGCTGAGGTTGAATTGAAGGATTTAGGTAGCAGGACAGCAGCTGCCAAGCCAAAGTCTGTGCAAACCAGCAACCAGCCAACCCCAGGCAGTGGTTACCAAACAGAGCATCGTCTGTGCTCCCCGCTGGCAGGGACACCTGCTGACTAGCTGGGCACTGCAAATCTTTGACCCCAGGTACCCTGGCGTTGCAATGGGTACTTGCCATCCAACAGGAATGATGCTCTGGTCTTAATATGGCTTCTCTCTCTGAGATGTATGTAGTGGCAGAAGCAAGTGAAGTACAGACGGACAGTTGTATAGACATTGGGAGTGTTGATGGTCTGAGCTCTCTCGTGCAAACAGATGACAGGGAGAGACCTGGAAAGTATCAGCCTGGGTGCCAGCCACAGTTTCTCCTCCATTTTCTTGGAAGAAGCTGGGATTTGGAAGCAATTTCTGGGCTCCTGCTGTGTTGTGCATGGCAGAATAAACACGGCTCTAAAAGAGTCTATTAGGGATAATTAATCATTTTAACTCAGGATGGTTTTTGGCAG
This sequence comes from Diceros bicornis minor, assembly GCF_020826845.1. Classification (NCBI taxonomy): domain Eukaryota; kingdom Metazoa; phylum Chordata; class Mammalia; order Perissodactyla; family Rhinocerotidae; genus Diceros; species Diceros bicornis. Next base: position 83,332 of record NW_026691407.1, on the reverse strand, counting down.
GGCTCGTATACCTTCACCACAGGAGGAATTTCTAAATACCTAGCGAAGGCACCATATTTTTTTAAAAAACAGTTTAACAAGACTGTTTCTTCAGAAAGCATTTTCTATCTAAATGCATTGATGGCTGGACCTCAAGAAATGATTTAAGTGTTTTTCTAAAAAACAAGGCAGGTACTTTTCAATGCAACTGTTTTCAGGGAGAACACAGGGCACTTTTTGTGGGATACATCTTGATACAGAGATTTTAAAAGACAATATTTGGGCTGTGGTTTAAGACTCAAACAGTCTTAAGTATATAAATAATGACAGGCTGGAACTCTTTCTAAAATAATATATACTAACTGTTCAACACACGGCCAAATCCCAGAGGTCAGAATGTGCTGTGAGAAGGCACCAACAGGTTTGTTTCCTGGGCATAAATGGCTGGAGGGACTGACTGGTACAGGTGGGCCTCGTCCTGCACATGGCACCAGTGAACAACCACATGGGAACTGCTCTGAAAGGTCTTTATCATTAATCTCGGTGTAATCCACGGAATTAATTCTGCTCTTTAAGACTCTTCTTGAAGAGTTTATGTTGGGGGAAGAGAATTTGTTGTCTGAGAGGGACAGTGCATTTTTTCCTTCAACATAGTGGCCAACATTGACTTGTCTTATTTGGGGCATTACCGCTTCCACTGGCATGGCGGCTCCACAGGAGCAGGAACTTCATCCGTTTGGTTCACTCTTGCGTCCCCAGTGCCGAGGGCAGTGGCTGGCACACAAACATGTGACTTTACGTTGCTCTCTTATTGTGCTCATTTTTGTAAATTCATTGGCATGCACTTCCATCCTAGGCTCCAACTTAACTTCTGGGTTTGGGAGGAAGGCAGGCACTGGGATTTGTAAACTTGAAATATCTTCAGTTTAATTAGCACAGTGTGATTTGGATGTATCTACGCACAGCACAAAAAAAAGAAGATGATATCACCGATGTGGAACTGACAGCAGTCGCTGACCCTCGAGGGAGCAGTACAGGGAGGCCGTTACCCACCGCGTGTCTTCTGTGCTCTCAGGCACACGGCCGCTCCTGCGCTGGCCCTGTGACGACTGCGAGGCTCGATCCAGCCTGTCCTCCTCACAGACGCTACTTCTGCTCCTACTCTTGGCCGTCCACTGGGAGTGGGAGCTTGGGGGTTCTGTCTCCAGAATCCAGTCAGTCCAGGACTCCGGCTGCTCCAGCAGAATATGGCCAGACGTGACAGGCTGAGCTGGCCGGACACAGGTCCCTTTTTAGGGAAACAGGTCTGCATTTAATTCTATTTATTCTAGGTTTTCCTCCTTTCCCCCATTCTCAGGAAACTTGAGCAAGTCAAGTTACAGAAAAAAACTGGTCTGACTTTTCTCTTTTTCCTCCAAGTCCTACTTTGTGGACTCAGCTTTTGAAATTCAAATGTCAAGACAACAAATTTCCTCTTTATGCTGTTTCCATAATTCTTGCTTCAAGAAAAGGACTTTTCAGGTCGAGCTGTCTGAGTGGAGGTCGGTCATGGGAGATAGAAATTACAAGGGAGAACTGTACAGTGATTAATTTATCAGAATGCACCCCCACACTTGGGCTCGTAGATTCATATCTGGAATGCGTATGAGTAAAGGTTACAAGGATATGAATATCATCCAAGATATCAGAGTAAGCAGAGCCTTAGAGACTAAGAAATGGGTCAAGAAGCCCAGAAAATGAAGAGCACCTGCCAAGAACCCAGGCACTTGGACATTATTAAGAGCTTGGAGGGGCCACAAATAGCTCAATTTAACCCTGCTTCATGAAGGTCTTCATGTCCTCCTGGGTGAAACCAGGCCTACGGTTATAGAGAGGAATTAAATCCATTCAACTCAAAGGGTTAAAAGGATTGAAAGGTAGGAATCCTCCCGGACCATGACAAATTGCAATAATTACACGTACACAAACTATGCTTTGCCTTGATATATCAGTTGGAAGTGTTTTTGAATATATAATTGACTAAATGTCTCAATTTTCCACTTCAGCTTCATTTGTAGATACATTTTAAGATAGGTTTTGAGTTTATACACCAATTCTCCCCGGAGAAGAGAAAAAAGTAAAGCAGATTTTAGGAACAGTGCCAATTCCTAGTGACTGATTCCTATATGGATCAAAATAGAGGACTATTTATTTTGTCCTGCATTTTTGAAGATTTATTCTTTATCTACATCCAGGAAGCAGTATGTTATGAAGTGATGTGCAAGTTGAGGTTGAAAATATTCACTTCCTGTTAATAATAGAAGACAAGGGGAGCCAACTGGTATGAGTTATATGCCCAGACTTCAGCTCCAAATCCTTTGTTGTGCTGAGCAAATTCAGTAATCCACTTCCACAGACGGAGTGTAGGAGGGGCCTAGGGTGGTACTTGAGGCTGATGCTGGAGAAACCAACAGTGTCTTGAAGGAGGCGGAGAAAGGAGTGTGGTGATATGGTCATGGCCAATTTTAGAATCACAAAACTATTAGTCTCTGGTATTAGTACCAGACTTCCCAGAACAAGACTAATAGCATCTTTTGATTTATGATATGGATATAACTGGAAAAAGTCATTTTTTTTTTCTAGCACAACCACGTGACAACTTTTAGGGTTCTGGAGTTTCTGAAATTCAACCTCTACATTTCTACACTGCTTCACAGTAAAAACTCGTAAGTAAATTTCCATTTGGAAAATGAATTAGGACTTCCAGGAAAGGTGGATACAAACATGTTGACAAAGATATCATATGCTAATTTGTATCAGTAAATCTCTGATAAGTAGTTGCTATGTGCCAGGCACTGTGCGAAGAATCAGAAACTCAATGGTCAGACCAATCAACTCTCCTTGATCTCAGGGTTCCTGGAGATGAGACAAGCGTAGATTAATCACACGATGAGATTAGAACACATTGAGAAAGCACACATTGTGAGAGAATGGTGGGAAGTGAGACAATGGTGTCCTGAGAGATAGACTATCTTTCTGACATTGATTCTAAGATTTCATGACTCATGTGCCTTTATACCAAGTTTTCCTAAAATTAATTCCAACTCCATTGTAACTGGGTCTTCCTGCTACCTTTAATATTTCCTGGAATGGTCTGCATTTCCAAACCAAAACCCTGACATAGCTCTCTGCTCTTCAGTGCTCTGTGGATGCCTTCTCCAAACAAACTGTGCTCACATCTGTCCACATTTCTGATGGAGCATCCACGATCTCAGATGGTTGGTTGAAAGATGAACAATAGGCACAGCAGATATAAATAAATGCCCTTTCTAACATGGAAATAAATATTTCTACAGCAAGTATTCTCTCTAGACAGAATTACCAAATTTAAGTTAAACTTAATAAACATTTATTGGGTACTTACTCTGTAGAAGATACTTTGCTGGGTGCCAACTAGTATATACAGATAAACCCAATCTCTACCATCTAGAAAGACTGTTGTCATAGATAACATAAAAATGCATAATGTATTGGATAGCGTTATAGAGATGTAGTCAAACAACATTGTAGTAGATTAGATTAATTCTTGCTGGGAGAGACTAAGTTGAAAAATTGCATTTAAACTGGTGTTATATAAATTTAACAAATTATTTTAGATATATCATTTAGGAGACATACATATTCTGCAAAGCATATGAATAAAAATGGATATGATGGGGCCACAAACTTGTCCACACAATACTAATATGTGAAGAAAACATGATTTCTTCATTTTTTATTTTCTCTGCTTTTTCTTGTAACCAATCCTTCCAAATGTTCCAGTAGATGCTTCAATAATCTCTCCTCAAGGACTTGGACACATCAAATAATATATTAATTCTGTTTTTCTCATTGGAGCCTTCTTTCCGGAAATCCACCATCCTCCTACACCAATTTGGATGCCATTTGGTGGGCTAGCCCTTGTCAGCCTGAAATCTGAGAGGAATAAACATTTGCTACCACAGCCTACCCTGTATTGTCTTGACTGCTGGAGAAATTGGTGCTGAACGTGGGGTACCACCACAAGAAGAATGGCAGGGCGTTAAGTGGCAGAGGGAGAGAGAATTTGCCCCCATGTGTGCTGGCAATTAGATGTGTGTTGTGCCTCCCAAGGGGCAGGGGATTCAGGCGTCCATGTGACCAGAAGTAGAAGGAGCCGGAAGTCAGCAAGAGGGCCTCTCCAGGTCTTAGCTTTGTTCTTACAGATTAATAAATTTTCCTTTATCAGTCACTGCAATTTTAGTGTCTGCTGGAAAAGAGGGTAGATAATGGTATTCAGTTCCCATGTTTAATTCAAATAATCAAGGGATTGTTATTTATGGGAGAGACTCTGTGAGACTCTGGGCTCTGGCAGCCCCTTCAGGGCTTGGGTGATGGGGCAGCACAGGGTTGGGGACAGGACTCCAACCCCACTTTGCAAGAATCTCATCATCGCTTGGGCGAGTTAGCAGGACCACCATCAGCTATGACAATGAGAGTCGACGACCTACCTGACACGCCCATGTTCTTTCTCGTATTAGGTGATGCTGGCTGGCACAACAGCGGGACTTCTCAGGGGAAGGTGGAAGCAGAAAGTAAGAACCCGGCGGACACACCTGTAAGCTCTTTCAGGGACAGTTTGGCACTCCTAAAGGTCTGAGAGGAGGAGCTCATGTGTGGGAGGACAGCCGGCGGGGGTGGGGGGTGGTGGGGGGAGGCACAGGTGAGGACAAAACCCACGTGCTTCTAAGACCAACGTTGCTTCCGGTATATTCATAACCACACATTCAAAAAATGATGACATTGGTTTATAAAAAATTCACCATTACTGTTCTGTGAGCACTGCTGTCTCACGACATTTTCTGTTTACTAAGCTATTTTTACAAAGTGACTGTAGGAATGTGATGAAAATTGATGTTTGTTGTATATGAGGATGAATTCTAGATGGTTTCCTATCTTTCTAAATGGATCTTTCTCATGGTTAGTTCACTGGAGACAGTGTCCCTTGTAGCAAAGGTACACCAAAACTATTATTTCTCTGGCGATAACAGGTTATTTATTTATTGAAATTATTGGTTAAGATGGTAACATGTGGTTGTTTCCCATCTAGTCAAGGACAAGAGTTGAATGTCGCTAAGAGGCACAATGGTTCCAAATAAAGAGATTTACAATATGGAAGCCATGAAGCAAAATCGTGTTTAATATATTAATGCCATATTAATTATTAATATAGCATGTTAATTATATTAATATATTATAATAATGATAAAACACACTAAAATACTGTATTATATATTAATATAGTGTGTACAATACACTACTATACTATACTATATATTAATGTATTATATACATCTATTAATTACATAATTAATTATATTATTGATTAATATATATGAATAATAATACAGCATATTGATTAATCAATTGATTCAATATCAATCTCATAATAGTTGACATTACACCCCAGGCTCAGAAGTACACACCGCTTGTCAAGCCATGCTGTGGTGGCATCCCATATACAAAATAGAGGAAGATTGGCACAGATGTTAGCTCAGGGCCAGTCTTCCTCACCACAAAATAAAAGTACACATGCCTGCTTCTTATCCCTTGGGGGTTCTGGTTCACTTGATCGAGGTGGGGGCCAGGAACTGAGCAGCTGTGTTTTTATAAAACGTCCATCATTTTACTGGCCTCCAAGTTTGAGAACCACTGACCCCAGCAGACAGCCCAGGTTCTGGGTCTTTATCTGCTGCCTCAGCCACCGCTGCTCAGGTGGATCTAGAAGCCGTAATTGACCACTCAATGGTTCTAGTTGTCCCAGTGGGCAACTCTAACTTCACCTGGTTAAAGTCAGGGATTTGTGTAGGTTCAACGAGGAGGCTGCCCACACTTGATCTCTTACTAGAGTCTAAGAGCCTCTTATCAGTTTTCTCTTAAAATAATGTTTTCAAAAATGAAAATTGAGGGATCATGTGATATTAACCTCACGACAAGAAATGCCTTTTCCTAAATCCATGTCCTTAGTGTGGAAAATGTCCTGTTAGGGGGGGATCTGTGTGTCTGCGGCTCCATGTTGGTGCTGCAGTCAGGAGATGGCCCAAAGGCATCGATCACTCCCCCATCATAATGAATTGACGTATATTCATCTTAGTGCCCGTTACTGTGAAAGGTGCTCGTGTGCGTTGTATAATTGGTATGGTGAGTAATAAGCGAGTTTATGCCCTATTTTATTTCATGGAACAACTAATAAATCACAGCGAGTTATGCTTTATTCCACAACCCGTTTCCATTCTTAAATTTGTTCATGCTTTACGAATCCACCTGCTTCTGTTGGAACCAACTCCTCTGTGCTTTTACTAAGTTATGAGCATTCTGTGGAAAACTTGTTTTAAAAGATAAGAATGGTTACTAGGAAAAAAGAGACACATTCAAACCCTACACCTAACTAGCTTTGTGAGGGGCTTCCATGAAGCACATCATTTCCTCCCAAAACCTCTGTACAATATTCAAATCATTGACAGTGTGGGAGAAAAGAAGCTGCTTCCCAGTGAATCACTGTCACTTACCGTCCTGGTGGCCAACTGCATGTGTGACCTCTGAAGGGAATCTCTCAGAACCGTGTGAATGGTTCACAGACTGAGTGATGACTCCTACAGTGCCATCCTCAACACCTCAACAAGTTTTGGAGACGGAGGAGTCGTCACAGCTCAAACTCACCCCTGTTGGTTTCCTGCCTGTCCTTGCTGCTCTGATTCTGTCTTTTGGATTTCTCACTGGGGCTCTACTTCCTCCACTCCCAGATGTCAGCAGGCACTCTAATATCACAGATTACTTGGCTGCACCGCCCCTGAATGCTGTCTGTATTAATTACGTAGTGCTGCATATCAAATCACCCCAAACTTAGTGACTTAAAACAAGAGTAATAATTCATGAGCTCTCTCCTCTTCTGGAGGTGAGGAGAGGGGAAGCAGCATGCTCAGGTGGTCCAGGCTCAGGGTCTCTCTGGGGCTGCAGTCATCGAAGGCTGGGTTGGGGTTTGCAGATGCACTTCCAAGGTGGGTCATTCACATGCTAGCTGGTTCCTCTCCACGGGCACGTCTCCAGGGGGCTGCTTGAGTGTCTTCCTGATGTGGTGGCTGGCTTCCTGCAGAGAGTGATCCAGAAGACCTGGGTGATGGAAACTGCAAGACTGTTGCACATGCTGCTGCTTTGGTGGCCCAAGACAGCCCTAATTCCATAGGGCAGGACATACAAAAGGGAATAAATACAAGGATGTGGGACCACAGGGTGCCGTCTTGGGTGCTAACTAGCCAGTACGTTCCACTAGCTTCCACCCTCATGCAGGTGGAAACCCAAGGTCATCTGATGACCTTGAAGGCATCCTCTCTGACTTGTTTTCCACCACTGTCCCCCATTCCTCTGTTTCAGCCACAATTCCCTCCTTTTAACGTGCCAGACTCTCTCCTCTCCCGGGCTTTTGCACATGTCCTTCCTCTATTGGGTCCTCTCCCCACAGATGTCTGCACGGCTTATTCCCTCATTCCTTGTGGGACGTCACTCCAATGTCACATCCTCAGGAAGGCTTCTGGGCCCCATATTTAAAACTGAAATGCCAGGCCCCATCCTCAGCACACCTTATCTCCCTTCCCTGCTTCAATTTCTCTTTGTTACTTATCACCGACAGTGCCCACCTGTGAATCAGCTCTCCCTCTCAAAAAAAAAGAAAAAAGAAAAAAAGAGCCCTGATTTGTAGCATTTGCATTTCCATTGCATAAACACTCGTTCACCACAGCCCATTTATTTCAAACTCTCATCGTGATGTCTCGGAAAACGACGTCGGGAGAAATTTGCCCACTCAGCCCTCCTGAGCTGTAGGCGAGCTCCACCTCTGTCTTTCTCCCTCCCACACTGTGCGAGTTTTACTTACTTCTTTCTTCTAAGGTCCATGGAGCAGAAATTTTGGTCTGTTTTGTTCACTGCTGGATCCTCCATGTCTAAAACACTGCCTTCCCACAGCAGGCACTCGATAAATATCTGATGGACCAGTGGTGTTGGGAGGTCCGTGCTTTGCCTGCACCCGTTGGCAGTGATTTCATCCATATTTCCATGAAGCGGAGGAAGGAGAGGGGAAGAAAGGTTTACTTTATGGTCATATGACTAGTGAAAATAATTGCCCGCACTAGGAAGAGAACACACAAAATAACCGTGAAAGTGGGTGTGTGGAATAACTAAGCTGATAATCAAGAAGTGACCCGGGCTTAGTGATGATCTCGTTGATAGATCTAAATTGGCTTCAAGTCTCTCAGAATTCCAAAACTGTGATAATAGTTATGATAATAACTTTGAGACATATACAATTCAGAACACAAATAAACAGAAAGATGAATAGCTCTTCATATATTCAGAGATGTTTCTCATACATAAAGGAATGATTATATTTCACTTGGAAAAGCCAGGAAAGGATTACTCAAGAAATCGTGCTGAGAAAAAATGGTTATTTATACAAAAATAGAATTAACTCTTTATTTAATACCATTCTTCAAAATAAATTCCAGACCAAGATCAAAAAGAAAAACCTTTTAAGAACTGGACACGTGTGGGAGAATAATAATGTTAGATCAAGGTGTAGTAGAACTTCCCAAGCACAAACTCAGGAAATAGTAAGAGAAATCTTGATTGATTCAATTTTATAAACAAAAAAATTATATATTTAAACTATAAAGAACAAATTAAGTTGCAAACAATAACTGGAAATAATTCTTGGTAATACTTAAATAATATATTACAACCAATTAAAGTGGTAGGATTGCATTAAAAGCTGACAACAACATGAATAAAACATTCACAAAAAAGGACATGAATAAACAACTCAAATGGCTAAAACATATACATTTATGTTAAAATGTGCAGAAAATTGTAATCTAATACTGTTTTCACCTATGAAGTTAGCAAATAATTAAAAAGTTATATTCCTCATAGCTGGCGTACGTTTGGCAAGACAGGTACTTCCCTGTTTCTTTAGTGGAAAACTTAATTGATATACTCTTTCTGGAAAATAATCTGACAATATGCACCAATTTGCTTTAAAATAGTCATATTCTTTGATCTAATAATCCCGCATCTAGGAAGCTATCCAAATGAAATAGTGATAAAAGAAGAAAAATACGTGTGCACCGAGATGTATATTATAACATTGTTATAATAGAACCTATATTTAAAGAACATAAATGCCTAACATTAGCAGAATAAGATATAAATTATACCATATTCATATTATGGAAGTGTGCAAATATTAAAGCTGATGTTTACAAAGAAATTTTAATATTGTAGGAACATTTTTATGAAAATGAAATTAAGTAAAAATGTCTAGATACAAAACGGTCATGCAGTACAGCCTCATTTATAGTATTGAACTAAAGGAAGGAAATTCACCAAATATTAATAGGAATTATATCAGTGTACTGTAGTGGAATTTATGAGTCATCTTTATTTTCTTCTTCACTTGTGTTTGGTTTTCTATAAAGAGCGTTTGTTATGCTTTTACTCAGAAAAATAGTTCAATGATTAGAAAGCAGTGAGTTAATGTTCAGTGTAGGGTCTGGCCTTTGAGAGCTTCTCAGCTGGCGGAAGCCGCGTGTGCCGAGTCAGCCACGCCCTTCCTCAGGGCCTTTTCTCACAAACGTCTTAGTTACTGTCACGGCCTGGAGTGTGTCCTCACAGAAGTGATATGTTGGAGTCCTAGCCCCCAGTACCACAGAACGTGACCAGATTAGAGACAGGGCCTTTAATGAGGAGATTAAATTAAAATGGAGCCATTAGAGTGGGCCCTAATCCAATCTGAACTGTGTTTTTATAAGAAAAGGAAGTTTGGACACGTGGACCCCAGAGATGTGCACACAGAGGGACGACCGTGTGAGGACCCAGGAAGACGACCATCTGCAGCCAAGGAGAGAGGCCCCAGGAGAAGCCCGCCCTGCCCACACCCGGATCTCAGACCTCCAGCGTCCAGCACCGGGGGGAGTCAATTCTGTTGTCAAAGCCGCCTGGTCGGTGGTATAGTCGTGGCAGCTCAAGCAGAGCAAGACAGGTACTGTGTTTGGCGTGGTTACCTGTAAATATGGATTGGAGCTAAACCAATGGAGCTCTGTGAGCAGGAGCCTGGTCACATTAATGATGTGACCTAAACGGCTGAATGTATTAGCCACGTGCACTGTCTAGAAGGCATTATTCTTTTTTTTTTTTTTTTTTTTGTGAGGAGATCAGCCCTGAGCTAACATCCGCCAATCCTCCTCTTTTTTTGCTGAGGAAGACGGCTCTGGGCTAACATCGGTGCCCATCTTCCTCCACTTTATATGGGACGCCGCCACAGCATGGCTTACCAAGCAGTACTTCGGTGCGCGCCCGGGATCCGAACCAGCGAACCCCGGGCCGCCGCAGCGGAGCGCGCGCACTTAACCGCTTGCGCCACCGGGCCGGCCCCAGAAGGCATTATTCTTTTAAGAGGGTGGTATTTTAAATAAGACTGTATGAGTTTACACTTATGTGTAATGCTAAAACTTTTAACATTGGTATTAATTTTCATCATTCTTGGCTGAAGAAACAGGGGAGGATGGCTTTTGGATAAACTACAAATATTGAAATGTCATTTGTGGAGTGTTTGGTTTCAAATTTGGGAAAAAGTACAAACAAGGCAGACATAGTGTGGAAAGAAAATGCCCCGAAGGCGTGACTGTGATTGAGTTTGCTGTTTGGCGAGTGAGCAAACCCGCAGAAGGGAGACCCCGTGGGCGGGTAACAGTGCAGGCGCCTCCGTAAATCTCGGAGCCAGCAGATCATTGTTAGAGCGCAGACGCCGTCAGCATCCTGGTGGAAGTGCTCTGAGATATGGCCTGTGAAAATCGCTGTACTTCTCCAAAGAAGGATATCGGGTCATACACAACAGCACTTTTAGCCATACTCAATTACAATGCACACTTCGTTTGTTATGAAATCTGGAAAATAAATGTTTCTCTGCTGCTCTAACCTTCTGTGAAGGTGTGCAAGTTACCACTTTGCCTGCAGGAGTCTGGCAGAGTTTGCCTTCTCTGTCTCTCTCTGTCTCTCTGTCTTTCTCTCTCTCCCTCTCTTTCTGTCTCCCACCTCCCTCTCTCCCTGCCACCATCGTCTAAACTTATTATTATAAAAAATTCCAAACACATGTACAAGTGGAGGCAACAGTCCAGTGAGCCCCCGTGTACCCAGCACGGGGTTGTAACAATTATCGATATGAGGACAGTTTTGTTTCCTCTAATACCCCCACCCACTGGCCCATCCTCCACTAGATTATCTTGAAGCACAACCCAGCAATCATCCTTTGACTTGTCTTGACATTGTGGCTTTCCTGCAGGTGAAATTGGCTGTAAACCAACGAGCTTCTCCAAGGCATACAGCTGGTGAACACAGGTGACACCCTTGGGACCCCATGACACCTGAGTTCTTACTCGCCCTTTGGAAAAGGCGCTCCAGTTTGTCACCAAGTGACAGCAAGTGACTTAACATGAATGCAATTGAGCTGAGGTTCAGAGGGCTGAGGGGCTTTTTCAAAATAAGTGACCTTTCTTTTAGCGTTCTTAGGCCGTATATGAGAGATGACGTTCTGAATATAGAGATAGATAGATGTTAGGTGGATGAATGAATAGGTAAGTGGGTGGATAGATAGATCCATCAATGATACATAGATGGATATATAGATAGACATAGAGATAGATTCTAAGAATGTGTATGTGTATTTGCACTCTGCTCTGAAATATTTCTATAAAATATTCCTAAATTTAATTTCCTCAGGCAGTATGTTATTACCACTTTGCCTAGCTAACCCATTTTATGAACATGACTTACAACAGTAAACATACAATTGATGACTTCATCTTTGGATTTGGTGTACTAAAACAGGTGCTAACTAAAATTCATTGATTTTTTACAGTTTTCAATGCATAGCATTTATTAATAATTTTATGCTGTAAGTGTAGATCCACACACTTGAATTTATGCTTTTACGAATCACCTAAAGCAAACTTCAACCAATCCTCAAAGATTAGACTGTTCTAAGAGATTTCTAATTATTCTGCCCGCCTCTCACCTCTCCTGCCCCCAAGCCCTCCTGTACATCCCACACATCCTGGTGTCTTACAGATTTGGATTTTACCCTGCCAGCCCCTCAGACATCTCAGTGAGGACGCAGCACGGACAGGGCATGTCAGCGTGGACGTACTCAGGGTACCGCTTTCCCACATGCTCAGCCTGCTGTCCACTCTGTTCCTTTCTCCATTTCATCTTCCAATGAAGTGTGCCCTGAGAGCCTCTTCTCCTCTTGACATCCAGGCCTTCTGCCTTTATTACATATTTTAACTTATTTTCTTTGCTGGTAAAGATTCCCCCTGAGCTAGCATGCTATGCCAATCTTCCTCTCTCTTCTTTTTTTCCTGCCCAAAGCCCCAGTATATAGTTGTATACTCTAGTTGTAAGTTCTTCTAGTTCTTCTATGTGAGCCACTGCCACAGCATGGCTACTGACAGATGAGTGGTGTGGTTCCGCGCCCGGGAACTGAACCTGAGCCGCCGAAGCGGAGTGTGCCAGACTTTAACCACTAGGCCGTCAGGCTTAGACCCACATTTTGCACTTACAGAAAATGGCTTTGCATTTTCAATAGTCAGTCCTAGACTCCAGATCTGAACTCCTCAATTAGGTTACAGACTTCTTGGTATCACAAATCATAGTCTTTCTTTCCTCTCGCCTCCCTCCAACAGTCAATTTATTCAATCAACATACGTGGTTCATCTACTAGTAATCAGTCAGTGTGCTGGAAAATTGAGTAGCATAACAGATGGGAGCAGCACTAAACACACCCAAATAGTAGAACTTAATAAACATTTTTGAAAGAAAGAATGAATGGCTACAAGAGCACAATAGAGAATGACCAAGAAGATGACACAGCACAGAAGGGACAGGCTGGGTTAGAAAAGGCTTCCTGGAGGAGGTGGCGTCTGTCCTGGGCTGGGATCTTGACAATTGGAGAAAATGCAGAATTTTATTTCAACCATGAGGAATAAAATGCATGGTTTTCTGACGAAAAAGCAAGCGGTTGAACAGATTGGTTCTGCTATAAAGGGATAGCTGAGTTTCTAACAAAGCTTAATTTATCAAAATGGTAGCTTCAATGAGATAAAAGAGGCTAGCTTTAGAGGATATATGATAGGCAATAACAAAGCAATTTTACTTCCAGGTATTTTAACAATAAATATTTTAATGTTTTAAGTAGCTTGAAGCTGCATTTGTGCACCCCGAAATGAAAATTTTGTTGATAAAAATGGCCCAAAAAACCCTCTAAAAATGTCTCTTGCCCTTTAACCCAGAAGTTCAGGTGCCTGGGACTCCTCTGCTATTTTTGACCTTGACCTTGAAAATTTCCTGTGGAAGAATTCACAGACTCCAGTGGTAAACGAAAGAAGAGAAGAACCAGACGATGTCAGATGACCAGTCCCCCAAATAAAGCCACTCTGTGAATTCTGACCTTATTGTTGATAGCTCTCTACCACAGTTGTGTTTTTACCCAGAGCGATTACATATTTTTCTTTTTGCCCAAACCAGGGCACTTTCAAGAATGGAAAAGGGAACATTACTTTGGGACAACAGGCCTAAACCACAAATCGCCCAAACAAAATTGGATCAATATTGAATGCCAATCATATTCTCTAATCAATTAATCACCTTTTTCCCAATTTGAGTACTGAAAACTGGCACTGTAAAAGAAACATCGGTTCTCACCTGTGGATGAAGCACACACTTCCTGACGTGAAATTCATGAGAATGAAAATAGGTACACCCATGAAAGCCTGTAAATACTATGATCATATTAATGCTTTAGACGATCTGTTGGTAGTCTGTTCGACACTTTGCATTACCTTATTTGAACCTTCACTCAGGTGTTACTATACCAGCTGCATAAAGGAGGAGGGAGAGGCAGGGAGCTGTGGAAACTCTCCCAAGATCCTGGCGGGAGTGCCCCCAGAGAGACAGGGCTGAAACCAGGCATCTGAGTCTGCAGCCGTGGTTACCGCCTGTTGTTATGGGTTGGTATGCAGATTTTGTGGTTTATTTTATTGGAAACTTGGAGCCATTAAAGTTATTGAAGCAGGTAATAGCACACTGAGGCCTCTGTCTTAGAAAATTAACTCTGGCTAAAGCATAAATATGCACTGGAGGGGAGAGAGACCAGAGGCAGAGAAAGGAGTTACGGAATTATCAAATGAGAGGTTGAAATGAAGCGGTTGCAGCAGAAGCAGAGTAGACGAGACTCCTGGACAGACTGCACGGCAGAACGAGGGAGAGGAGGAGACAGAGGTTTCTGACATGGTTGATTGTGTTTATGGTGATAATAGGAAAAGAGAAAGAAATAGAGAAGGCGAGGTGGGCTCGAAGCTAGACAGAGGTGAATTGTGTGCATCCGTAAGGATCCAAGCTGCGGGGGAAGATAGAGGCATTTCAGCCCCAAACCTAATTTTTAGAATTAATTGATCCACCAAGTCCTATTGGTGGATTTATTCATATCTATCTTTAGGGTAGATTTAGCAAAAACGTATTTCTTATAACACTCCTTTTTATCACGGGATATTTGGAAGATATTACAAAGATTTCTTAACTAATCAGTTAATAACTCTAAGCAAATCCCTAACTTTAATTTTAATGGCTCATATCTAAACTAACTTTTAAGTGACCTTCTGTCACCACTTACATATTCTATTATTTACAGGGAAATAAAATATCTTATTCAGTTTTGTTTGATGTTTACATATGTTGTTTGGCTGATAGGATTATTTGACATTATTCTTTCCAACATCTCAGTGTGTTAGGAAAAACGTGTTGTTTGGAATAACTTAACAAAAAATCAACTAAATATTTTTCTCACATTTTTTTAGAACTTCACTAAGATATATTTCACATACCACAAAATCCACCCATTTCAAGTGTTCAGTTCAGTGTTTTTTACCTCATTCACAGATGTGTTCAGTCATCACCACAATCTAATTATGGAACATTTTCAACACCCCAACAAGAAACCCTACACACATTAGCATTCACTCCCCATTGCTGTATCCTCACCTCACCCCACTCCCGGGTAGCCCATAATCTATGTCTCTGTGACTTTTCTATTCTGGAAATTCCACATATATAAATTCATACCATCTGTGATCTTTTGTGACTGGCTTCTTTCACTTAACATACTTTTTCAAGGTTTACCCATGTGGTAGCACATGTCAGCACCTTCTCATTATTGATGAATCATATTCCATTGTACGGGCATATCGCATTTTAATCATCCATTCATCAGTTGATGGACATTTGAGTTGTTTTCGCTTTCTGGGTATTATGAATAATTCTGTTAGGAACACTCGTGTCCAAGATTTGGTGTGAACGTACGTGTTCAGTTCTCTCGGGTATGCACTTAGGAGTGGAATTGCTGAATCATATGGTAACTTTGTGTTTAGCATTTTGAGGAACTGCTCCACTGTTTTCCCAAGTGGCTGTGATGCTTTACATTCTCATCAGCAGCGAGTGAGGGTTCCACACTCTCCACATCCTCGCAGACGCGTGTTATTGTCTGCCTTTTTTATTTCAGCTGTCCTAGTGGGTGTGGAGGGATACCTCATTGTGGTTTTGATTTGTATTTCGCTAACGACTAATGATGCAGGACATCTTTTTGTGTGCTTGTTGGCCATATGTATCTTTTCTTTGGAGAAATGTCTATTCAAATTATTTACCCATTTCTAAAATTGGATTCTTTTTCTTTTGTTTTTTCTTTTTTGGAGTTTTGAGAGTTCGTTACATGTCTCAAATGCATGTATCTTGTCAGTATGATTTGCGAATATCTTGTCCCATTCTGTGGAATAGGATTGTCTTTTAACCTTCTTGATGGAGTCCCTTGAAGCACAAACTTTTTTAATTTTGATGAAATCCAATTTATATATCGTTTCTTTTCTCGCTTGTGCTTCTGATGCTAAATCTAAGAAACTATTGTGTAACTCAAGGTCATGAAGATTTACTCACATGTTTTCTCCTGTCGGTTCTGTAGCCTTAGTTTTACACTTAGATCTATGATCCATTTTGAGTTATTTTAGGGTGGTGTGAGGTAGGAGTCTCAATTTATTCTTTTGCATGTGGTGATTCAGTTGTCCGAGCACAATTTGTTACAAAGATGATTCTTTGCCCATTGAATTTTCTTGGTACCCTTGTTAGAAACCAATTCATCAGAAATGTGAGAATTTGTTACTGGACTCTCAGTTATATTCCATTTATCTATATGTCTGTATTTATGCTACTACTACACTATCTCGACTACTGTAGATTTTCAGTAGGTTACAAAATTGGGAAATATTAATACTCCAACTTTTTTATTTTTCAAAATTATTTTTGGCTATTCTGGATCCCTTGCATTTCCATGTGGACTTTAGGAACAGATTACAAAGTTCTGGGGGTGAAAAAAGGCATTTGAAATTTTGATCATGTTTGCATCAAATCTGTAGATCAATTTGAGGAATATTCCCATCTTAATAATGTTGTCTTCAAGCATAAGATGTCTTTCTATTTATGTAAGTCTTCTTTAATTTTTTTCAATGACATCTTCACTTTACAAGTCTTACACTTCTTTTATTAAATATATTCTTTGTAATGCTATTTCAAATGGAATTGTTTTCTTAATTTCATTTTCAGGTTGTTCAGTGCTAGTGTATGGAAATAGAACTGATTCTTGTAAACTGATCTTATATTCTGTGAGCTTGTGAAACTCATTGATTAACTCTAGCAGTTTTTTTGTGGATTCCTTAGGATATTCTATATATAAGATCATGTCATCTGTGAATATACAGAATTGTTCTTCTTCCTTTGTAACCTGGGTGCCTTTTATTTCATTTACCTGCCTAACTGTCCTGGCTGCAAACTTGGGTACAAAGTTGAATAGAAGTGGTGAGAGCAGACATTCTCGTCTTGTTCCTGACTTTAGGGCAAAAGCCTTCTGTCTTTCACTGGTTTTTAATAATTGCTCTTTTTTGTGTTAAGGAAGTTCCCTTTTATGTCTAGTTTTCTCAGCAAGATGTTAGCTGCAAGTTTCTCCTAGAGAACCTTTATCAGGTTGAGAAATTTCTCTTCTGTTCCTAATTTGTTGAGGGTTTTTATCATGAAAGCACACTGAGTTTTATCCAATGCTTTTCCTATGTTAATTGAGGTGATCCTTAGAAGTGTTTCCTTTATTCTATTAACATGGTGTGCTACACTGAGTAATTTTAATATGTTGGAAAAATCTTATAGTCCCGAGATAAATCCAACTAGGTTGTGCTTTATAATCCATTTTATATGTTGCTGGAATAAATCTGCTAGTATTTCATTGTGGATGTTGACAACTATATTTATAAAGGTTATTGGTCTGTAATTTTCTTTACTCATCAAGTTCTTTCTCTGGTTTTTATGTTGGGATGATGCTGGCCTCACAGCATGAATTGGAAAGTGTTCCCTCCTCTCCTACTTCTTGAAAGAGTTTGTGAGAAATTGATATCTTTTTCTTTTTTTTTAGTTTTTATTTTTTTAAAGAGTTTTAGATTCACAGCAAAATTAAGAGGAAGGTACAGAGATTTCCCAAATACCCCTTGCCCCACATCTGTAGAGCCCTTCCCCCTTATCAATATTCCTCATGAGACTGTACATTTGTTATAATCAATGAACCTGCATTGACACATCATAATCATCCAAAGCCCATAGTTTACATTGGGGTTCCCTCTTGGTGCTGTACATTCTATGGGTTTGGACAAATGTATAATGACATGTTTCTGTTGTTATAGTATAATACACAGTACTTTCACTGCCCTAAAAATCCTCTGTGCTCTGTTTATTCATTTCTCCACCTCTCAAGCCCTGGCCAACGCTGATCTTTTTACTATCTCTGTAGTTTTCCCTTTTCCAGAATGTTATATATTTGGAACTTACAGTATATAGCCTTTTCAGATTGGCTTCTTTCACTTAGTAATATGCATTTAAGATCCATCCATGTCTTTTCATGGCTAGATGGCTCATTTCTTTTTAGTGCTGAATGATATTCCACCGTCTGGAGGGACCAAAGTTTATTTATCCATTCACCTACTGAAGGACATCTTGGTTGTTTCCAAGTTTTGGCAATTATGAATAAAGTTGCTGTAAACCTACATGTGCAGGTTTTTTTGTGTGGACTTAAGTTTTCAACTCTTTTGGGTAAATACCAAGAAATGCAATGGCTAGATCCTATGGTAAGAGTATGGTTAGTTTTGTTAGAAACTGCCAAAATGTCTTCCAAAGTGGCTATGCCATTTTGAATTCCCACCACCAACAAATGAGTTCCTGTTGCTCCACATCCTCAGCAGCATTTGGTGTTGTCAGTGTTCCAGATTTTGGCCATTCTGATTGATATGTAGTGGTATCTCATTGTTGTTTTAATTTGCATTTCCCTGATACATAGGATGTGGAATATCTGTTCATATGTTTATTTGCCATCTGTATATCTTCTTTGGTGAGATGTCTATTAAGATCTTTGGCTCATTTTTTTATTTGGTTGTCTTCTTATTGTTGAGTTTCAAGAGTTCTTTTCATACTTTGAATATCATTTCTTCATCAGATGTGTCTTTTTCAAATATTTTCTCCCAACTTGTGGCTTGTCTTCTCATTCTCTTGACATTGTCTTTCACAGAGCAGAAGTTTTTAATTTTAGAAGTCTAGCTTATCAATTATTTATTTAATGGATCATGCCTTTGGCCATGTATCTAAAAAGTCATCACATTCCCAAAGTCATCTAGGTTGTCTCTTATGTTATCTTCTAGGATTTTTATGGTTTTGCATTTGACATTTAGATCTGTGATCCACTTTGAGTTATTTTTTGTGAAAGATATAATTTGTGTCTAGATTCGTTTTTTTGTGGATGTCCAGTTGTTCAAGCACCATTTACTGAAAAGTCTATTTACTCCATTGCATTGCCTTTGCTCCTTTGTCAAAGATCAGTTGACTATACTTATGTGGGTCTATTTTGGGGCTCTCGATTGTTTGAGGAATATAGATTCCATTGATCTATATTTGTCTATTCTTTTACTAATACCACACTGTCTTTGTTACTGTAACTTTATGGTAAATCTTAAAGTTGGGTCTTGTCAGTTCCCTCTCTTTATTCTTCTCCTTCAGAAATGTGTTGGTTATCAGTTATTTTTTAAATGTTCAGTAGAATCCTCTTACAGTCTAATTTGACCTAGACTTTTCTTGATTGGAAGATTTAAAATTACTACTTCAATCTCTTTTCTTGTTAAGAATCTCCTCCTCTCATATTTTTTTTGTGTATTTTGTGAAAGATTGATGTTAATTCTTTTTTAAACCTGTGGTAGAATTTGCCAATGAAGTCATTGTGTCTGTGATTTCCTTTGTGGGAAGTTTTTTGATTATGAATTCAGTCTCTTCAGTTGGTATTTATCTAGCTTATTATCTACCTCTTTGAGTAAGTTTCAGTATTTTTTGCTTTCTTTTAGAATTTATCAATCTCATCTAAGCTATCTAAATTTTGGTATAAATTTTTCATAGTATTCCCTTAGCATCTTTTTTTTTTTTAAATGTAAGATTAGTAGTGTTATTCCTTTCTTTATTTCCTATTTTAGTAATTTTGTACTTCTCTAATTTTTCTTGGTCAGCCTAGCTAAAGATTAGTTAATTTTGTTTATATTTGGAAAGAATAAACTTTTGATTTGGTTTATTTTCTGTGTTGTCTTTCTGTTTATTATTTTCTTCATTTTATTTCTATTCTTTATTAGGTCTTTCTTTCTCCTTGCTTTAAGTTTAATTTGCTCTTTTTTCCTAGAATCTCAAGGTGGAAATGTAATTTATTGATTTGAGATTAGTCTTTTTCAACATAGATATCTACAGTGCTAAATTTTCCTGTAAGCACAGTATCTGCATCCCATAAGTTTTGGTATGTTGTGTTTTCATTTTTATTCATCTCCAAGTATTTTCTAACACCTCTTGTGACTTCTTCTTTGACCCATTGATTACACATATTTGTGAATTTCTCATATTTGTTGTGTTGGTGATTTCCTATTTAAATTTATTTTGGTCAGAGAACAGACTTTGTGTCATTTCATCCCTTTAGATATATTGCTGTAAAGCCTAGAATATGGTTTATCTAAAGTATGTTCCATATTCACTTGAGAATAATGTGTATTCTGCTATTGTTGGTTGGAGTGTTCTGTAGATATCTCTTAGGTCTAGTTGGTTTATAATGTTTTTCAAGTCTTCCTTCTTTCTTGATCTCCTGCCTAATTTTTCTACCCGTTATTGAAAATGAGATATTGAAGGCTCCATTATTAATGTTGAATTGTCTATTTCTCCTTTCAGTTAAGTCAGTTTCTGCTTCATGTCTTTTATTGTTATATTGTTAGGTGCATATATGTTTATAATTATTATATAGTCTTGGTGAATTGACTTTCTTCTTATTATAAAATGTCCTCTTGTGTCTAGTAACAAGTCTTATGTTAAAGTCTAATTTTTCTGATGTTAACATAGCCACTCCAATTCTCTCTTGGTTTTCTTTTATATGGTATATTTTCCCATCATTTTAATTTCAATCTATTTGTGTCTTGATTGTGAAGTGTGTCTCTTGTAGACAGCATATAGTTGGAACATTTAAAAAATTCATTTTGCCAATCTCTGCCTTTAGATAGGGTGTTTAATTTACTTACATTTAATGAATTTAAGGATTAGGTGTATTTATATTTGTCATTTTGCTATTTATTTTCTATAAGTCTTATACATTTTTTTATTCCTCTATTCCTTTGTTCTTGTCTTCCTTTGTTTTAAACATAGATTTGCAGTGTACTCTTTTAATCCCTTGTTTCTTTTACTATTTTTTGAGTTGTTTCTTAGTGGTTGCCCTAAGGATTGCAATTGAAGGAATTGATTTCAATTGCAGCTGAAGTCTGCTGTCAGTCTTGTTGAGGACCCCTTGAACATAATGTGTCATTTTTCTCTTGCTGCTTCAAGATTTTCTCTTTGTCAAGACCAATAAATTCTGGGAATCTAATGTACAGCATGGTGACTATAGTTAATACTGTATTTTATATTTGAAATTGATAACAGAGTAGATCTTAAGTATTCTCACCACTCACACATGCACACAAAAGGTAACTACATGAGGTGATGAATATGTTAACTAACTTGATTCTGGTAATGATTTCACAATCTACAAAATTTTATTATATTAAATGATCACATTGTACAATTTAAATATATACAATTTATATTTGTTAAAAATACCTCAATAAAGCTGAAAAAACATTTTCTGTCTTCGACTTTTGTAAATGTTACTATGATGAAGTTGTCAATCTTTTTGAGTTGATTCTACTCGGGATTTGTTGAGCTCCTTCAATGTGTATGTCAATATTTTTGATCTAATTTGGGAAAATTTCAGCCATTGTCCCTTCACATGTTTTTTATGCCTCTTCATTTTCTCTTCTTATGCTAGTTCCATGATGCATATGTTGGTATACTTGATGTTGTTTTATAGGTCTCTGTGTTTCCATTAATTTTTCTTCATTCTATTTTCTTTTTGCTCCTGAGACTGGATAATTTTTTATTAACTTGTCTTCAAGTTCTCTGTTTATTTCTTCAACCAACTCTAATGTATTGTTAAAATTTTTTAATGATTTTTAATTTCAGCTATTATACTTTTCAACTCACTACATAGCTTCTATTTGGTTCTTCCTTATGGGTTCTATATATTTATTAATATTCTCTTTTTGGAGAGATATCATTGTAATGCTTTCCTTTAATTCTTTAGACATAGTTTCTCTCAGTTCCTTGGACATATTTATAACTGATTAAGGTCTTTGCCCACTTAGTCTAAAATCTGGGCCCTCTCAGGAACACTTTCTGTTGGCTGCTTTTTTTCCTGTATGTGGTATACTTTCTTGTTTTTTACATATCTCATAACTTTTTACCAAAAGTTTACCAGATAATATATTGTAATAATTCTTGTATCAGAGTTTTCTACCTGCTCTCCCACTAAGATTTGTTGCTGTTGCTGTTTTTGTTGGTGTTTATTTTTGTTTGTTGTTTTTCTTGTTACTGCTTTTTTGTTTACTGACTTTCTTCAACTACTTCTGTAGATTCTCTATTCCCTACAGCAACTGAATTCTTTGTCATCGTAGTTTTAAAGTTCCTGATTTTATTTTTAAACACTGCTTCCTAGGGGTCACACCTGGGTCAATATAATTTAGTAGTGAACCAGTGGTTGTCAGAAGTTTCCTTATATGGCGTCCTGTATGTCTCGGGGTATCAATGTGAAAAGGCTGGCTTTCAGATGTCAGGTAGTTCATGAGATAGCCTTAGTTTTCACTTCCTACTTTCACAGGGCCTCAAGGTCAGCGAGAGGTGGTGATTTCTGCTGTCTCCTTTCCAGGTCTTTCCTGGGCATGCACACAGTCTTGCAGACATGCACAGCCTTTTAGATAGCCAGGAATTTATGGGAGCATTTTAAATTTCCCTGTGTTCATCCAGTTCTCCAGGATT
Organism: Diceros bicornis minor; assembly: GCF_020826845.1. NCBI lineage: Eukaryota > Metazoa > Chordata > Mammalia > Perissodactyla > Rhinocerotidae > Diceros > Diceros bicornis. The sequence goes on along the minus strand of NW_026691407.1, from coordinate 60,754 downwards.
TCCTTTAACTTTCTCCCAAGCTCTCAGTTTGCCTCAACTAAGCTCATATCCTTGGGCCACTGAGATATTGCCAGCAGTTTGCTATTGTTTTGGTAATGTCCTGGGCTTAGATTCTCTGCCACCAGCACCCACAGTTGATCTCTGAGTCAAATCCAATAGCCACCACACTGAAAACAAATTTCCCAGGGAGTTGAAAGTTCATACAAAATACTGACTGTGTTCTGGGGATAGTGTTTTTAATGGAATTTCAAAATTAGTCAAATCTCTCCATTGTCGGCAAAGCTGCTGTCTTTTGGCTACCACACCAATGAGCTGGGGAGGAAGGGAAGATGGGAATAGCCCCAAGTTAAAGTGTCACCAACCTTACTGTTCTACCAAAGCTCATAAAGTTCTCTTGCATACACCATTTTCAGCTCATTCCATTGCTTTGATTAATTGCCAGAATTCCAAAATGGCTATTTTACTTGTTTTGCCAGTATTTTAATTATTTTAGAGGGAAATCAAGTTGACTGAGTCTTCACTCTGGAATTCCAGAAGCCAGTCTGTCTCAATGATATTTTGTGATTACTAGTCTAGAGATTAGTAATCTAGATTACTAATCCATTAGGATTAAAAAATTTTTAGTATTGTTTAAAACATTGAGTATCATTTAAAACAATACTCAATATATTATAGGAAAACTGCTGAGAATTTAGTATTATATAAATTTTACTTTTACATTATGCTGTAATCTTCAAAGAAAAATTATTTCTTTATTGATTTGGGTGCAATATATTATTAATGATTGCATGATGAAATAGTGTGAAAAGATTCTAATATACACACATATTTTTTTTCTCATACAACAGAATGTTGAATGAGATGATTAAAGCACACAATTTTATACAGCTGGTTCTGATTATTCCTTTTGTTAAATGACATTTTTGAGTTATTATGAAGTGAATTAGGATGGGAGCATCATGAGCAACCTCAACATTCTATGGAATTTCTCAGCCACCATGCTAAAAGCTTACACACCCAGAACTTAGAGGACTTAATGAAAATCAGAGCAATTAAAACGAAATGAAACCACACTATTGATTAGGCTTAGCAGGAAAAAACTTCAAATTCTGTGGCTTGAACAGTGAAAGTCTTAGTGCACTAAATGCTTTACAGCTGGACCATCGTCCTACTCGTTTTTCTCAGTGAAGTGTTTGTTGTTTCCTACAAAATAAAAAACAGATGAAAAAAGTAGGTGATCTAAACTATGTGAATGATTAAGTTTGGAGCAAACCAAGAACTCACAGCCTTCTTCTGAGACATCCATTCAACTAGCTCTATATAGATTTGAAAAGTTGTAGAAAATATCTGTGTATCTATTGACAGTTTTTGTGAAAACCTCTGAATCAAATAAGGCTGACACATTAGTGCTTTGCATATTTTTGGAATTTTTCCATCTTGGATTGAAATAGCCAACTTAGTTATGTTTTTCATACAATGCCAGAATACCATAAGGAACTGTGTAGGGTAGTCCTGGATTACAATCTGAAACCCAGAGAAGTTTCCTTGGTTTACTTAATATTTTCCTTTTTCTGAGCTGCCTTTTCAGTCTCAGTTATTTTACAGAACTTTGGTGTAAGTGATCCATTTGACACTTAATTATGCATCGTCTTGGACTTACATTGAAAAGTTTTACTGCCCTATAACATCCCCTATGTTTCTGTACTATCTCTCCCAACTACATTGTGAGTAATTTGATGACAAAAAAACCTTACCCCTTAAAAAAAATAGTTTTGGTGTAAACAATGTGTACAATGATGGATGTTGATTAGTCTTTGGGTGGTGAACATGATGTTAACTACACAGAAATTGAAATATAATGAAGTACACCTGAAATTTATAAAATGTTATAAACTGATATTACCTCAATAAATAAAAAGGTTCCCCACCAAAACAATAGTTTCATACTGGATAGCCTTACTTCCAATCAGTATTGCAGCATTTGATAATTTGATTAGGTAAGACTTGTGCAAATTTCTAAGCAATATCATCCTCTTAAAAATAATAAAGTTAATCTGAGGTCCCTGAAGACTGGGAGAAGAAGAGAATAAACTTAAAGGTAACATTACAGAAGCTCAAAATGACTCTTTTACCTAAGAATCATGACTAAGAGCATTTTGGGGTTTTGGTAGAGGTGTGGGATCTTCTGTTTCAAAGACTTCAGCATTACTTTCCGTATCACCTTTCAGTATGGAATTGACTTTAAATAATGAAGATGTGTGTGAGTTCAAATGCTAATATTGAATTATGAATTTTTGGTCTTACCTAAACAGTGACTTTCTATGCTTCATCTTTTTGTTCAGTAAAATTGATCACCTAAAATGAGTTTCTTCCAGGTTATTTTGGGTTTTGTTTGGTTTTGTTTTAGGGTTTATTATTTCCCTGTAAGGAAAACTGTAGTTTACATTTCCCTCTGGTGGTTTAACAGTCATTAATGTGCAAAGCACAAGGCATGCCTCAGAACCATCAGTAAATTCACAATAAGAAGTCAGAAAGAGCAAAGGTTGCAAATGCCTTGCAGAAGAAGCACCAGGGAAAATAGGCTTAATAGCAACAAGATGGACATTTCTGGGCGAAACATATTTTAGGTCTCTCTTTTTATTTTTTTTTAATGAAAAACATAATTTGATTCATTCTCCTTTTTGCATGCATAAAATTTAGATGAATGTATAATTATGTTACTTAAGTCTCTTAGAAATTTAAGAATATGGTGAATAGAACTGGATTTTGAGTATGAGCTTCCTCAAGTCATTCTCTTGCATTGAGTCAGTTGCCTCTGGAAAATTTTAGCTCACGTGACTAAACATCATTTATTGACCTACTCTTTATGCATCTCAATAAATCCCAGCCGTAGAATGGTGAAATTTTAGAGTGGCAAGGACCTTTATCATAAATTGTTCGATTTCCACAGATAGTTTAATGGCACAGTCAGAGTAGTCTTGGCTACCACTTATCAAAGACCACTAAATGCTGGGTGTTTTGCATACATTATTTCTTATACTAACCCCCAAAAGACACTCTCCCTATCTTACAAAGGAAGACATTGAGATGCAGAAAAGTTATTTGCCCAAGCAAAAACTGGTGGCAAGGATTCCATTCTAAGTTACTCTATTTCTAAATCTTTCTCATCTTCCCCAAAACCCCCACCATACCTCATTGCTTTCTCTCTTGAATTTAGATTCTACATTCTTACTTTCCTGCCCCAGTGTTTTTTCCCATTACACCACTGTCTCAGATAACCACAAAGTGATTTGGAAATATATTGCTTCATTGTTTCTATTGTCTATTCTGAAATAATATTAATTATCTTTCCCTCCTTTAAAACAATTTTAAGCTGCTTGAGTCTTTAAACTATCTTGCTTCTGTCTTTTACTACATCAATATAAAATACTTTATCCAATATAGATAAAGACGTCATACAACTCAAGAATAAGAAGACAAACCAACATAAAAAGGGAAAATATTTAAACAAAACTTCACGTGAGAAGATATATAAATAGGAAATATGCACATGAAACAGTACTCAACATCATTATTTATCAGAAAAATCAAATATAAAAGCACAATGAGATGCCACTTCGTATCAACTATCACCAACTATAATGGATAGTATTAAAAAGACTGACAAGAGAGGGCATGGCACGGTGGAGTAGCGGTTAAGTTCACTCGCTCCACTATGGTAGCCTGGGGTTCATAGGTTTGGATCCCAGGTGCAGACTGACACACCATTGTCAAGCCATGCTGTGGCAGCATCCAATATAAAGTAGAGGAAGATGGGCACAGATGTTAGCCCAGGACCAATGTTCCTCCGCAAAGAGGAGGATTGGCAACGGATGTTAGCTCAGAGCTAATTTTCCTCACCAAAAAAAAGACAATAATACTAAGTGTTGGTGAGATTATAATAAGCAACTGGAATTCTCATTTATTTCTGGTAGGAATCTAAGTTACTACAACCTCTGGAAATCAGCTTGGAAGGTTCTTATAAAGTTAAAAGTACCCCTAAAATATGATTCAGCAATTATTTTCCTAGACCTTTATTCAATAGAAATAAAAAGTGTCCATACAAAGATTTGTATACAAATGTCTATAGAAGCTTTATTTATAAGAGCTAAAACTGGAAACAGTGCAATGCCCACCAACAGTTGAATGGATAAACAAGTTATGGTATATCCATACATTGGAATACTACTTAAAAAATTTTTCTTAAAGGCCTTTTGATACAGGAACAACATAGATGCATTTCCAAATCATAATGATGATCAAAAGAAGCGAGACACAAAAGAGTAGACACCATATGATTCTATTTACATGAAACTCCAGGAAGGTCATTTCTAATCTATGGTGATAGACATTGCATCAATGGTTTCCTGAGGGCAAGATTGTGGAGTGAGGATTGACTGAGGAGGCACAGGGGAAATTTTTGAGGTGATGAAAATTTTGTCTATTTTCATTCTAATGGTGTTTACATAATATGCATATATTTGTCAAAATACATCAAATTCTATACATAAAATGAGTGCATTTTCCTGTATGTAAATTCTACCTCAATAAAATTGATTTTAAAATAAAAGAGAAAGATGGGATGGCAATATATACATCTCATTTATTGTGAGGATTTGAGGAGATGGCATGTGTGAAAGTACCTACCATATTGTGAACATTCAGTGACTAGTAGAAATTATTACTCTGTTCTTCATTCCTTTTCTTGTTATATTTTGAGTCCATTTCAAACTAATTAATGATTTAATCTTAACAAATCTCCAGTCAATTCCAATGTATGGAGGTTTTCCCCACACCATCAAGCAATTCTCCAACACCAGCTGGACGTCCTACAATTCAACTCAGTATGACACTGTTTACCTGGACATAGTGTCAGATCCCACAGGTTAAGGGCTCAGTCCCACCAGACAACCTCTCCCTTCAGACGCCAATCTCAAGCCCAGGTTGTCACCTGTACTTCTGAACAACTGGCTATAGATAGGAGGTTCCCACAAGCCCCTCCTTCCGTTTGACTAATTTTCTAGAGAAGCTCATAGATGTCAGAGAAACATTTAACTTATTAGATTACTGGTTTATTATAAAAGGATATACTCAGGAACAGGCAGATGGAAAAGATGCATAGGGCAAGGTATGGGGACATGATGTGGAGCTTCTATGCTCTATCTGGGCACAATTCTCCCCTAATCCCCACGGGTTCACCAACCTAGAAGCTCTCTGAACCCATCCTTTTGAACGTTTATGGAGGCTTTATTACATAGCCATGATTAATTAAATCCTTGGCTATTGGTGATTGAACTCAATCTCCAGCCCCTCTCCCTGCTCTCTGGAGGTCATGGGTAGGACTGAAAGTTACAACCCTCTAATGACATGGTTGGCTCCACCAGCAAGCAGCTCCCATCCTTTGGGGCTTTCCAAAAGTCACCTCATTAACATAACAAAAGACACTTTAATAACTCTCTTGGCAGAAAATTCCAAGGGTTTAAGAACTCTGTTCCAGGGACAGGGATGAAGACTATATATATATATCTTACTATAAGTTACAATATCACAAAACTTGAGCAAGACTTTAGTTGCTTTCATGGGATATGATATACTGTGATCCAATTCCAGTCAAATATGGAAGATTGGGCTTTTCATTCCAACCCACCACCCATTTCATAGCAAGATCTTCACCCTCTTTTTGGGGGGCAAGGCATACTAATATTGTAGGATCTTTAAAAGACTGGATAATCAGATGGAGCTCTGCAAATAATAATATCCACAAAATTTATAATATACACATTGGAGGAAATAATACTTGAAGTAAATTGTTCAAGACATTGTTACTGACATGGTTGAAGCTTTAACTAATTTAAAAATAATTTGTTGGAATTAATTGTATATCCATGAAATTAGCATTCTTTTCTATGCACATGCTCTCTAACTTGATGATTCCCTTACAGACTTTATTTGCAAAATGTTTTAAAGTTTATTAAACTTTTTGACAAATATTATGTCTTGATATAATCATTCCTTTGCCAAATTTTGGATGATTGCCTCCCTCTCATTCTATTCATTTGTCTCTCTTAGCCTAGCTGACTGGAATTCTGTTTCTTCATAAGTCTTTTTCATGTTGTTTACTGTGACATTAACTGTAAGAAAATAATATAAGCACAGACAAATTATAGCTTCAGTCATGACATTGTTACCAAACCAGGTTTGTTTTGCCTGCCACACGATTATACCAATCACTGAGATGACGAGTTTGCAAAGAGAAAGGGTTTAATCACAAGGCAGCTGAGCAAGGAGATGGGCAAACCAATCTCAAATCCACCTCCCCAAAAAATGGGGATTAGAGATACTTATGGGATAAAGGGGTGGGGTGGCCTGAAGTAAGGGAATAGACGATTGGAGGAGAGGAGGAGTGAGGTAATTGCTGATCCGTGAAAGCACAGTCAAGCTTCTTGGCTTTTCATAGGACACGTGTTCATAAAATGGCGGTGTTACCGTGATGTGTGGGTGGAGTTTTCAGTTCTTTGAAATCAAAGGATCACCTATCTGCCATCCACACAGGCCCAGTTGATGAGTCGGGGTCTTACCCAGCCAGAATTGGATAAGAAGTCGACTTTCAGTTCCTGAAAAACTTAAGCACCACACTTGTTGCTATGGTGACCTAAGCAGCAGAGATGTGTGTGTGTGTGTGTGAGTGTGTGTTTAAGTGTGTATATAAGGATTGGAAAACAAAATTTTAAGGTATTGTAATTAAGAATGACATAACTGTCTACATATAAAACCCAAAAGAATCTATAAACTCATAATTCATAAGCCATTGGTATGCTTTTTAACAGAAAATCAGAAGAGAACAACAAGTGCAATGTTATACACCATATGCCATTAATGAAGGGTCACTAAAAGTAATGTTTTAAAAAAAACACAGAAGCAATATAGTACCTGGGAATAAATACAACAAAGATGTGCAGAACTTTTGTGAAGAAAAGTATTCCAGCATAGTGTTGTTATAAGGAAAGAAACATTTACTCACGTAAAAGAATAAAATATCCAGAAACAGACTCATGGAATTATGGAAGTGTCATTCAAGACAGAATTAACTTTGCAGTCAGCAGGGGAAAGCATAGACTTCCATAAATAGTGCGGAAACAACTGGCCATCCTTGGGGAAAATAAAGTGAAATTGAATCCATCCCTTGCACCATGAACAATAGTTAGGACAATAAAAGTGAAAGACAAAACACACTATTAAAAGATAATTTGGAATTCATATTTATGGCCTCAGGAGACAGAATGGTTTATTAAACAAGACGTAAAAACCATTGAGAAAAGATTGATATACTCAATTACAGTGAAATTAGTAACTTCTGTTCACTAAAAGACACCGGAAAAGGGGTAAATTAACGAGGCACAAAATAGGATCAAATATTTGCCACACATGTTACAGACATAGATTGGAATCCATAATTTATAAATTATTCCTATGAAAAGCAAGACAAGCCAATACAAAATGTGCATAAAATTTCAATATGAATTTAAAGAAGATGAGACAGGATTGTCCAATAAACATATGAAAATGTGTATAACTTATAGTCATGGAGAGGAAAATTAAAACCACAATGAGATACCATTTCAGATCCATCAAATTGGCAACAACTTACAATGTGTCACAATACTGAGAGTTAAAAAGGATGTGGAGCAGTAGAAATACTTGCACAGCCTGGGTGGGAGTATAAATGAGAGCAACTGCTCTAGAACACAATGCAGCTTTATCTAGTAACCTTACAGACATGCACAAACTCTGATGCAGCAATTGCGCTTGAAGGTCTGGAACCCAGAGAAACTATTGCACAAAAGTGTGTGAGTGGACATGTACAATATTGTGGAAATACTTTTTGCAAATCAAAGCGTGGAAACAACAAAAATGTGCATCCAAAGAATGGGCATATAAATTGCTGTATATTAACATAACAAAATACTCCAAAGCAGTAAACATCAATGAAAGATAGCATGGAAGAATCTCAGGGATATGATGTTTAGTCAAAAGCAAGTTGCTAAAGAATGATTCCAACACAGTGATGCAGTGTGGCTCCACGTACGTAAAATCTAAAAACATAATACACCAGATAATATATTATTTATGCTAAACATATATATGGCAAAAATATAAAGAAAAAGCAAGTAAGTGATAAATACAAATTTAGGCCAGTAGGCACATCTGCTGGGGGCGGGGGGGGGGGGAAGAGAGGAGGTGGATGTGGAGGAGAAGCATATGGTCCATTCCAAAGTCGATGTCAATGTTCTTCTTATTCAGCTGAGTGGGGTGTACACTGGTGTTTATGGTATGTTTACTTTATGTTCTACATGTACTATATCTATATTACCTTGTGTCTATACAATACTTTTAAAATCAATTAAAATGAAAATGTAAAACTAACAGAAGAAAATATCCACAAAAACGTTAATTTAGGAGTGGGTGAAACAGATAAAGCATGGCACCAAAGTTCAAAAAATAAAAGACAACGTCAAATAAAACAAAATAAAGAGAACTTTTGTAATATGGAAAGGAAAATATCCCTCGATAAATCAAATTAAAACTAAAAGATAAATTGAGTGTAAGTATTTCAAACATATATAATAAAATCAATATTCTTAATGAACAAAATAGTTTATCAAACAATATGAATAAGATAGTCACTCCAATTTTTAAAAAGAGCGAAGGACGTGAATAGGCAATTCAAACAAAAAGAAATATACACAGTCAATAAAGTTAAGGAAAAATTACCCGTTACTAGCAAGAAAGGGAAAGCAATTAAAATGTTTTTGTTGTCTATCAAGCTGCCAAGATTTTGTAAAGATTATTGTCAATGTTGATGAGTCATATACGTTGCTCCATTCTTACAACTTTCCTAGAGGACAGCTGGCAATAAATATTAAACATTTTAAAATTGAATGCTCTTAGTCAATAATTCATTCTCTTATGAATTTAACTTAAAGAAAAAAGGCAAATAGCTAAATAAATATTTGTCCTCCAGAATGTTCCAATATAGTGTGTGTGGTTACAAAAAGACTTGCTAAAATGTAAAGATTCCACAATGTTGGTGTCTTAAGTAATGCATAGAGACAGAAGAGAGATTTACAGCATTTTGAAAAGTGAATCCAAGCAAGTTACACAGCCTAAGATAGAGTGATATTCCACTTTATAGGAAAATGTAAATATACATGTATAGAAAGATTGAGAAGGAGAGAAATACAAGCAAAGAAAAAGAGAGAAATGGAGGGAGGGAAACAGAAACGAAGAGAGAAGGACAGAAAAGATGAAGAGAATGCTGGGAGGATTTGCAGCAGAATGTTATAGCGGGATCTCCAGGTCAAATTGACAAAATAATTGTCTCCTCTCCTTTTAAAAAATTTGTAATTTATAAATTTTTCACATTCATCTCACACTAAATTTTAACAAGGAATAGAACATAACAAAGCAACAATTAAGCCGGTGAGAACTGCTTTTGGTGGAGAGCAAAGAAACCCAGCAGTTGTTAGGAACAAAGCCCTCTCCGAAGGTGTGAAGTGTTCCAGCCCAGATTAGCACGGTGGGTAAGAGAGGCCTGGACTCGGCGTGAATTTTCAGCTGTTTCTCTTCCCTCTTATCCGTCTTTACAAAATAGAAGACGCAAGTGCGGAGTTCAGAGAAGTAACACAGCACGATGCGGATGCCAGCGGGGTCATTGCCGCCTGCACAGGCTCAGGGGAAACTGCCCACACACTGAAGGCCATCTGCGAAGGATGCTGCCATTTAATACGGGTTCCAGCAACTCACCTGTCAACTTTGTGTCTCCAGCTGACCCACACAGCCTTGTGCCATGTCACACATTGGGCTGGAATGACCCCTTGGCAGCTGCATTAAAGCCCAGGACAGGAGAAAGTGGACAGGCTGACAGAGACCAGGTGAGGTCCTGCTTCACCAGCGCAGCTGTGGGTTTCTTGTCAGCCACAGAGACTGGGAAAGATCCAGTCGCCCTGCTGGGCTCGAAGCCCGAGCCGGGTCCCACGGGCAGAGAACGACCTCCCACTCAGCTGTGTGTGGTGTCTGCAGGCTGCCCCAGACCAGCTGGCCTCACCTGGGCACTGCCATCTGCAGACAGCGTATGTGTCCTTTGTGTTGAGGTCACTGCACACACCTGCAGAGAAGACATAGATCAGAAAGCCTGAAGCTCTCTCCTGCACTTCCCTGAGTGTTCTCATCCCTCTCTGATCTTCCAGCGTCTTCTTTAAGGTTCTTCTTTGTCTTTCTTATGTTTCCCAGTTATACCGAGTACGCTGCATCAGAGGAGAGCAGCAGAGAACGTGATTTCTACTCCTTGATCTGGCAATACTCGACTATGTCTCTGTGAAGCACTAGTTACTTTAAATCTGTAATTAACTTGTCAAATATCTTTTCTCCAAGAATCTCGCACAGGTTTTATAAGGATGGATGTGTAAGAGTTTGCAGTATAATTTAAAAGGAAGGCCACAAATCACTTTTTCTGTTTTCTCCAATTTCATTTCCTGTCTTCTCCTGTCCATCTATTTGGATATCCTTGGTTGATCCAGAGCCCTCTGGACCCCCCTCTCACCCCTCCCTCACTTGGCTAGCTGAAATGTGCTTGCTGACCTGTGATTCCTCCAGGGTCTGGAAATCTTGGCAGTTTCTGCAAAGTTAAGACAAGCTGCGTGTAAGGCAGCAGCAAACAGTCCCCAACACTGTAGGTCTTGGGTTAGAGTGGGCGTGTTGGAAGCCTCAGAACTAGACAGAGCGGCTAAGGAAATGCAGGCACCCAGCTCCAGCAGGGAAGATTCAGGATCCTGGGATCTGCGTATCATGCAGAGCTCCCACAGGACCCCAGGGAGAGGAGACGGGATGAAAAATTCTGCAAGTGGCACCCTCGACGTCAGTCTCTGCCCACAGTGAGTGATGGCTAGGCCCGCACTCCATGATGCAGACACCCGGTTTTTAGGTGCCAGAATTAATACATCAAGGATAGAATAATGTAAACTTGGGAAATAAATATTTTTGGTCACATATTCCTCATTATCCCCTTGTCCCTCCTAAGATGACCATGGTTTTGTTACAGTATCTACTCCCCTCAATCCCACCCATCTCAGAGGAAGCTGGTTATTTAGGGATCCCATTCCCTTCTCAGTGGCTGATGATGAGGAGGTGTTATGGGCTAAAGCGTGTCTCCCAAAATTCGTAGGTTGGAGTCTGAACTCCCAGTCTCTCAGAATGGGACTGTATTTGAAGATGGGGCCTTACAGAGATAACTAAGGTAAAATGAGGTCATTAGAGTGCACCCTAATCCTATAGGACTGGTGTCCCCACAAGAAGAGGAAATGAGGACACAGACGTGCACAGAGGGACGACATGTGAGGGCACAGGGAGAAGACAGCCGTCTACACAGCAGGAGAGAGGCCTCAGGAGAACACCGACACCTGGATCCCGGACTCCCAGCCTCCGGACTGTGAGAGAATAAACGCTGGTTGTTTAGACTCGTGCTCTGTGGAGCTTTGTTCCAGCAGCCCAGCCAACTAGTGGAGTGGTCACGGGACACGTGCTCTCTCTCCCCCTCTCGTGTGTGTAACAGACAAGGGCACAGGTGCCCCAGGTGCTGCTGGCAGCCACCTCCAACGGGAGAAGAACCAGAGCGAGAACGACGCTGCCTGCTTGTCCCATGAGTTGGGAATTTCTTTCTGATTTAAGCATGTTTGGGTCATTGTTTCTGTTACCTGCAGCTGAAAATATCTTGTTAGTCCTACTGCCATTAATAACACCATCACCACCACTACTACTACTATTACTACTAATACCACCACCACTACTACCATAACCATTACTACTGCTGCCGTTACCACCACCACCACTAACACTGCTGCTGCTGCTACTGCTTCTGTTACCACTACCACTACTACTACTGTTACTACTACCACCACCACTACTACCATAACCATTACTACTGCTGCTGTTACCATCACCACCACTAACACTGCTGTTGCTGCTACTACTACTGTTACCACTACCACTACTACTACTATTACTACTACCACCACCCCTACTATCATTATCATTACTAACTGCTGCCGTTACCATCACCACCACTAACACTGCTGCTGCTGCTACTACTACTGTTACCACTACCACTACTACTACTATTACTACTACCACCACCACTACTATCATTATCATTACTACTGCTGCCTTTACTACCACCACCACTAATAGTGCTGCTGCTGCTACTACTACTATTACCATTGCCATTACTACTACTATTACTACTACCACTACCACTACTGCTGTTATCATTACTACTGCTGCCATTACTACCACCACCACTAACACTGCTTCTGCTGCTACTGCTTCTGTTACCACTACCACTACTACTACTGTTACTACTGCTACCACCACCACTACTACCATAATCATTACTACTGCTGCTGTTACCATCACCACCACTAACACTGCTGTTGCTGCTACTACTACTGTTACCACTACCACTACTACTACTATTACTACTACCACCACCACTACTATCATTATCATTACTACTGCTGCCTTTACTACCACCACCACTAATACTGCTGCTGGTGCTACTACTACTGTTAACCACTACCACTACTACTACTGTTACTCCTACCACCTCTACTACTACCATTACTGCTACTACTACCACTATAGCTACTATTATTATTACTGCTACTGCTATTACTACCACTACCACCACCACCTCTACTATTACTACTACCACTATCATCCTCACTCCTACTACTATTATGGCTACTACTGGAGTCTCCCTATAAAGCGCTTGCTGCATGGTGGGCACTATTCTAAGCACTCTATTAACTGATTTCACCCTCAAGTCGAGCGCAGGAGCTAGGCTTTATTATTCTCCCTTTTACAGAGGTCTGGAGGGGTTAACTAACTGACCAGGCTGATCCAGAAGAGCTGGGCTGGGCAGCCAGGAAGCTGTGGCCCTGTGTCCCTGCTGACAGCCACATCACGGGGCCACCTCCCTGGGACAGACAGTTCCTGAGAACCAGGACATCCCACTAGTTAGGGGTCAGGGAGCGAGCACAGGGGTCACTGTATGGAAGATGGGAGACGGACGGGAGCTGGAATTTGGAGGAAGGGCAAGCATAGGGAGGAGATTATGGATGCAATGCCTGCCAGGGGCATGTCCTGGGCAAAAAGGTGTGGGAAAGGAGAACTCACACCATGGGTCCTTGTCCTGCAGAGAGCAGAGGACTAGGGAGCTATAAAAGGTGATGGGGAGAGGCGGGCAGGGCCCTTGGGTGAGGACGTGCATAGCCCAGTGAATCATCGACACACAGCTGGTGGTCACACAGAAGGGAAGAAATGGGTGAGAGCACCCTGGTTGCTGAGATTTCCTGGTAGATAGGTGCTGTTGTGAGCATTTTCCTGATCTTGAAAATGAACACAGTACAATTGAGTTGAGGACCGGCCTGGAGCTCCTCTCTCTGAGCATAAACCATGTTTTCCCTGCTGCATAAGGAAAGGCATGATGACATTTAACTGCACTACTGAAAACACTTTAAGAGATACTTATCTTGTTTAAATAATTTAAAATCACTGGTCCGCATCAAGGAAAACAGACTCAAAACAAACTCTTTTCTCCTCCCCGCCCTGTGGGATCAGCCAGCAAACTGCCAGTGTTGTTACATTTAAGGCCAGAATGCTCCAGTGAAGTGTTGAGCTGTCTTTGTTCTTTGTTTTCATAGTATTTTCAATGTTGGAGGCTGTTAGCAAAAAGCTCCACGACACCTCCCTGTTTGCCCTTGCCCTGGGACACTGAGGGCACGGGGTCTGGGAGCTGCCAGGCATGCAGGGACGCTGTGGTGGTTCTTTGCTGTCCCTGGAGGGCAGGATGGCTCCCAGGCCTCCAGCCACCCAAGACCAGACTAATTGCATTTAACCAGGATATTGCTGCTCTTACAAAGTGCCTTGGCGATGATTTTGTAAAATGGGCTGATGGCTCTGTCCCAGTTCCGTGTTATGCTGACACTCGGAAAGGCTGGATCTTCCATAGGTCTACCCAGAGGCTCTCTTTCATGACGTTATTGCTTAGCACTTGAAAATTAACTTTTCTAAGGCCATTTAGTATGGTTATTTATGGGGAAGAATAAACATTGCATTTAAAAATAAATTTCAGAAAACTATAAAGTATGGCATATTTAATGGGGATGGGGCAATATGATACGATCACGCGGCTTCGTAAAACTTTAAATAAAATTAGCATGCATAACTTTTAGTACACCCACGTCAAAGTGTCTTAAAATTGCCAGGAGTAAACAAATACAACCTCAGCCCCTTTTAAAGCTGCACTAATGTTTGGATTCTTATCTCAGTTTATCAAATGCTTTTTATGAGCCTGGATTGATCTCAGGGATGATATGTCTTCAGAAAACAACATTCTTGTTTGATGTTTTCCATCTAGGGAAGCTAGAAGGTGAAATCTCTACCGTCTATTACTTCTGATGTTAATTAGCTGCTCTGTCTCCCTTATGGGCACTGTTTGCATGGCGTATCTTTTCCATCCTTTTACTTTCAATCTGTTTGTGTCTTTGAGTCTTAAGTGTTTAACAACCAGTGTTGTCCCATTTCATTCCTACACGTGCCAAGAAAAGCAGAAGGAACCCACAGCCACTTATCAGGCTCATTGGAGCAGCAGCGCGGCAGGGCCTCCCTGCCCGCGTGTCTCTGTGTGGTCCCGCTGCTCCAGGCACCTTACATCTGCTGAGCTGTCTTTCTAGAAAGTCAACCCCATTTCCCGTGTTACTTTAATTCTATTTCTTGTATGAATATCATCCGTGGCAATGGCTGGTGTGGCAGAAAGAGGGAGAGAAAGGACAAACAAACGTTCTGTTGCCTGGGATTCAGATAATGGGCTCTTTCCATAAATCTTCACCTGGGCTTTTTGTTTGAACAGATTTTTGAGGTCTAATTACGTTACATAAAATTCACCTCTTTTAAGTGTACAATTCGAAGATTTTTATAAATGTACACAGTTGTACAACCATTACCACGATCCAATCCCCCCAAAAGATCTCTTGTACCTACTTAGAGTCAACCCCCATTTCCACCTAAAGCCCTGGGCCACCACCAGTCTACTTTATGTCTCTATAAAATTTTCCTTTTCTGGACATTTCATATAAATAGGATACGACACACTGTCTATTACATTTAGCTCCATTAACTTAGTACAAAGCTTTTAAGGTTCAACCATGTTGCAGCATGTTGTTTATTTGTTTTTATTACTGCACAGTATTCCATTGTATGGATATATCACCAATTGTTTACGCATTCACAAGTGGATGAACATGTCAGTTGTTTCCACGTTGTGGTTATTACGGATAAAGCCACTATGAGCATTTGTGTGCAAGTTTTATGTGGACACATGTTTTTCTGTCTTTTGAGTAGTTGGCTTGGAGTTGAACCACTGGGTCAAAAGATAACTTTATATTTAACTTTTTAAGAAACTGTTTTCCAAGATGGCTAGACCATTATACATTCCAGCTGACAATGTAGAGGGATCCCATGTCTCACCAACGTTTGCTATTGTTGATCTTTTTGGTTATAGCCGTTCTAATGAATGTGCAGTGGTATCTCAATGTAGTTTTCATTACTATTTCCTTGGTGACTAATGATTTTGAACATCTTTTCATATCCTTTTTATTCTTTGATCTCTTTTGGTAAAATGTCTATTTATATCTTTGCCCAATTTTTAATTGGATAGTCAGTGTTCTTGTTGATTTGTTCTTTATATATTTTCAATACAATCCTTTGTAAAAAATAAGATTTGCAAATGTTTTTGCCTAGTCCATGGCTTTTTATTCCGTTAGTAGTGTCTTTTGAAGGACAAAAGTTTTGCTTTTTGATGAACTCCAGTTTATCGTTCTTTTTTCTTTTATCAACTGTGCATTTGGTGTTGTATCTAAGAAATATTTGCATAACCATTTCAAATTTTTCTCCTGTTTTCTTTTAAAATTTTTATGGCTTCAGCTGTTACATTGAGTTCAATGATACGTTCTGAGATAATATTCAGGTGTGCTCTCAGTTCATCTTTTTCATGTGTTTATCCAATTGTCCCTGCACCACTTGTTGAAAAGTTTGCCATTTCAACAATTGAATTTTGTTGGCACCTTTGCTAAAAATCAATTGACTATAAGCATTAGTGTTTATTTGTGGACTGCCAATTGTGTTCCATTGCTCTATATGGAGATCCTTATCCCAGTAACTCATTCTCTTGATTTACTGAAGCATTAGAGTAAGTTTTAAAAATGGGAAGTGAAATTCCTCCAAATTTCTTTTTCAAAATAGTTTTGACTATTTTGGGTCTTTGCATTTTCATGTAAAGTTTAGGATCAGCTTGTGAATTGTTACAAAAATCCTGCTGGGATTTTTACAGGTATTGAATTGAATCTATGAATCAATTTGATAATTTTTGTCTAAGTATATTGATTTTTCCAATCTATGAACATGGAATGTATCTCTATTTAATGAGATCTCTATTAATTTCAGCAATATTTTGTAGTTTCTAGTGTAAAAGTCTTCCACTTTTGGGTAAGTTTATTTCTACGTATTTTATTCCTTTTGATACTAATGTGAATAAAATTATTTTTTGAATTTCATTTTTGGATTGTTCACTAGTATATAGAAATGCAATTGTTTCCTTCTCTTCCCCCTCCCCCTTCTCCTTCTTCCTCCCCTTCCCCTTCCTCCCTCTCCCTCGCTCTTCCCATTCTTCTTCTTCTCCTTCCCTTCCTCCTCCTCCTTCTTCTTCATGGTCTTATTGGTCAAATATATAAATAGTAAGACTGAGTATCGCTGGTAAGATCCTCGAGAGACAGCATTCAGCTTTTCACCATTAAATATGATGTTAACTGTGGGTTTATCATAGATATGCTGTATCACATTAAGAAAGTTGCCTCCTTTTCCTAGTTTGTTGAGGATTTAAACCATGAATGGGTGTTGGATTTTGTCAAGTGTTTTTTTCTGCATCTATTGAGATGATCATGTACTTTTTGACCTTTATTAATATGGCTTATTACATTAATTGAAATTTTGATGTTAAACCAAACTTGCAGTCTTAGGCTAAATTCCACTTGGTCATGGTGTACAACTCTTTTATATGTTGCTGGAGTCATTTTCCTAGTATTTTATTGAGGATTTTTGCATTTGTATTTATGAGAGATATTGGTCTGTAGTTTTCCTTTCTTGTGCTGTTTGTGTGTGGTTTTGGTATCAGGGTAATACTAGTGTCATAGAATGAGTTGGGAAATGTTCCTTCCTCCTCTACTTTCTGGAAGAGTTTTGTGAAGCGTTGGTATTATTTCTTTTTTAGATCACTAGTGAAATTCACCAGTGAAGCCATCTGTGCCCAAGCTTTTCTTTGTGGGTGAAAACATTTTTCATCATTAATTCATTTTCTTTATTCATCACAGACATATTCAGACTTCCAAGTTTTTTAATCACTTTTGGTAATTTGCCTCTTAGGAATTTGTTCATTTTATCTAAATATCTGACCTATTGGCATAAAGTTGTTCGTAGTCAGTCCTTACCATTCTTTTGATTTCTGTTAGGTTGGTAGTGATGTTTCCTTTTTCATTCCTGATTTTGGTAATTTTTGTCTTCTCTATTTTTTTCTTGGTTAGTCTAGCTAAAGGTTTGTCAGTTTGGTGGTTCTCTTCATAGAACCCACTTTTGGCTTCACTGATTTTTCTCTGTTGTTTTTCTGTTTTCTATTTAACTGATGTATTCTCTAATTTTTATTGTTTTACACATTTTGCTTTCCTTGGGCTTACTTTACACTTCTTTTCTAGATTCTTACAGTAAAAACTTAGATGATTTAGTTGAGATCTCTTTCTAATGTACTTGTTTCAAGCTGTAGATTTCCATCCAGGCATTACTTGAGCTGCATTTGTAAATGTTGTAATGTTGTATTTTTGTTTTCATTGAGTTCAAATTATTTTCTAATTTTCCTTGAGATTTCTTCTTTGAAGAAATGTTTAGATGTGTATTTCCTGAATTTCTTTCTGCTGTTGTTATCTAATTTGATTCCATGCAGTTGGAGAATATACTTTACATGATTTAGTTAATTTTGTTTTTATCAAGACGTGTTTTATAAGTTAATATGTGTTCTATCCTGAAGGTGAAGAGAGACAGTGTTGGAAAAAGGTCATTATGACATTGGAATATGTCATAATCCAAATATTTAATGAATATATGTATTGGATCAACAAATACACTGTGTGCTTTGCCGGGGTCCTGTCTAACCTCTGTGTTCTTTCTGTTCCTCGTCTGTTTGTCTGAGTGTGCTGGTTTGTTTTTCCATCTGCTTGTTATTCTTTTTTACCATTAAGATGATATATGTATGTGTGGATATATATTTTCTCCAAAAGTGAAACAGTTCACTGTTAACAGTTAATTGAGTAAGTCATCCTGTGAATTTGAGACTCAAAGTGAGTGCTTAGATTTACAAGTCTGGATAGTTCAATGGATGTAATACACTGTGAATGTATATACACACATCCATGAATACACATACACACACAAAAGGGAACTGCTGGAGCATTTGCTATTGGAAAAACATCAGTTAGATTGGTAGATTCTCTCTAGGAGGCCTGGTAACAGAAGAGGAAACAGTTACCAGGTAAACTCCGCTCTAAACTGATCTAAGATCAGCATCCTTGAGGTCAGAATTATAGTGAAGGGCAGCCTAATATGTCATCAGTTTCTACACTAAGTAAGTTTAACAGATGACTGTATGATGTAGCAATATTAAAGCCAATAATGCAAAATACAATATAGGGAAAAGTATGCGCTATAATTCCTGAATTGAGAACGAAAATGTCCCATTAACATCAAGACTACTCCAAGCATCCTCTGAGATCTGAAAAGCATGAGTGACACAAAATGTGGTCAATAAAATATTTCAACAATATAAGCCCACGAGCAGAAATACTTGTCTGCTGTGTGAATAATAAAGTGATGGCCGGCTTCCACTTCCAGGCCTGTGGATGTTTGCTACATGGTGTTCCCGGGCGCACCAGGCGCCCAACATACCAATATATATACCAATAATACCAATAATATACCAATTAAAAAAATTTAATTGTGGCATTCAAATTGATTTTCACACCTTTTTTTTTTTTTGGTCTATTTATTCTATCAGCTTGTGACAGAAATGTGTTAATCTCTCCAACTATGCTTGTATATATTCCCCTTCTCCCTTTAGTGATGTCAGTTTTTTCTTATACATATTTAATGATATTATTCAGTGCACATAAGATGATGAGTTTTGTGTCTTCCTGTTTTCCTTATGAAATGTCCCCTCTGTCTTGAGTGGAGTAATATTTTTGTCTTTGTCAGTCCACTCTCACATGTGGTAGGGCTACCCCAGCCACCTTTGGAGAACATTTCCATGGCTCCTCTTTTACAGCCATATTGTTTGGTACATTTTTTTTTTGATACATACAATCCTTATCTTTTAATTGGCTCGTTCAGTTTTTCTTTTCTTTTTAATATTGGGGATTTTTTTTTTTTTTTTTTGGTGAGGAAGATCAGCCCTGAGCTAACATCCATGCCAATCCTCCTCTTTTTGCTGAGGAAGACTGGCCCTGAGCTAACATCTATTGCCAATCCTCCTCCTTTTTTTTTCTCCTTTTCTCCCCAGATCCAAACCCGGGCCGCCAGTAGTGGAGCTCGAGCACTTAACCGCTAAGCCACGGGGCCGGCCTCCAGTTTTCCATGTTTCCTATTATCACTGGTATAGTTGTATTTGTCTACCATCTTACTATTTGATTCTTTCTCATCTGTTTTTGTTTGTTTGTTCCATCTTTCTTGTTTTATTTCAGATAAATCAATTATTTTCATCAATCAATTTTTCTCTTTTATTACTTTTTAGTTAATATTCTATTATTATTATTTTAGCAGTTACCATAGAGATTATAACATGTATCCTTGAGCAACTAATATTTAAATTATCACTTTTAATATTTCCCTGAAAATGCAAGAAGTTTCCAACAATTAACTCCATTTACTATACTAATGTTGTAATGTAAGATTTTCCTTCTACATACCTTAGAAAACTCATGCCACATTATTATAGTTATTGGTTTAGACAGTTAATATTCTTTTACATTTACACTTTCTGTCATTCTTCATTCCTTCCTGAATATCTGTGCTAACCTCTAGGATCATTTTGAGTTTTTTTCCATGTTGAAGAACTTCCTTT
Organism: Diceros bicornis minor; assembly: GCF_020826845.1. NCBI lineage: Eukaryota > Metazoa > Chordata > Mammalia > Perissodactyla > Rhinocerotidae > Diceros > Diceros bicornis. The sequence goes on along the minus strand of NW_026691407.1, from coordinate 40,443 downwards.
ACTATTTCTTTCTAAAGTAGTTCAATGGCAGAACATTTATCAGCTTTTGTTTAACTTGCAATGTCTTTATTTCACCTTATGTCCTTACAGCTTTAAGGAGGTATAATTTTGTTCAAGGTATTGCACATATTTAAAATGCTATTTGATACATGTACACACCCATGACTACATCATCCCAATCAAGATGCCCTAGGTGCCATCACCCAAAGGGTTCCTCCTGTCCTAGGGCCCACTCCTCCAGCATCCCTGTTCTAGGCAATCATTGATCAGAGTTCGGTTGCTGTAAAATTTTTTACACTTTCTAGACTTTCATGTACATGGAGTATTAAAGTGTATACTCTTTCCTACTTTGGCTTCCTTTACTCCACATAACTTCACATTCATCCATCCAACGCACGTGTCAGTAGCTTGTCCCTTTACATGGCTGGGTAGGATTCCGTTTCATGAGCACAGCACAGTTTGTTTGTTCATCACCTGTTGATGAGCATTTAGAGAATTTCCAAGTTTTGGCTATTACAAATAAAGGTGATTTGAGTATTCGTACCCAAAAATTTGTGTTCAAATATATTAATTCTAGGAGTAGAATGAGTGAGCCCTATGGTAGATGTATGTTTAATATTTTATGAATTTGCCAGACTGTTTTCCAAAATGGTTTTACATTCCCACCAGGAATGTATGAGTTCACGTTGCTATCTATCCTTGCAACACTGGATATGTCAGCCATTTAAACATTAGGCATTCAAACAGACAAGTAGTGGGATCTCTTTGTGTTCTTAATCTGCTTTTTTTCTAATAACGAATGCTGCTGAGGATCATTCTACTTGCTCATTTGCCAGTTCTGCATCTTTTTGTTGTTACTGAAGTGTCCCTTAAAATCTTTGCCTGTATTGGTACTGGATTATTTGTTTTCTTACCTTTGCATTGTAAGTTACTTATGTATTCAGAACAAAACCCCTTTGTCAAATATTTGTTTTACGAATATTTTCTCTTAGTCTGTGATATAATTATTAATGATGTCTTTTGAAGGGTAAAAGTTCATAATTTTGATTGTTTCGTCTGTAATTTGTGTTTGTTTATGTCTGCTTTAGGAAAATTTTGCCAAACAGAAGCTCATTAATCTTTTCTCCTATGGCTTTTCTATAAACACTATTAGCCAACTTGACATTACTGATATTTATAGACGACCTCACCCAACAGCAACAAAATCCATTTTTCTCAGCTTGAAATATTCACTGAGAGAGATGATATTCTGGGCCATAAAGCTAACCCTAAAAATGGTGAAATAATAGAAAATATACAAAATATCTTCTCAGAGCTTAACAAAGTTAACTGGAAATAAAAAACAAAAACGTATTTGGAAAATCCCTGAGTATATGGAAACTAAACAACACACTGCTAAATAACTCATGAATCAAAAAAGAAGTCCCCCACTAAGTTGAGAATAATTTAGGGTAAATGAAAGCACAACATGTGAAAATTCACAGACTGTACCTAAAGCAGAGCTTAGAGAGAAACTTAAGAGTATTAAATGCTTGTGTTAGAAAATAAGAAACATCTAAAATCAGTAATATTATAAACATCTCTGTGCGCATAAATTAAACAACTTATATGAAAATTAAACATATTTCTATGTACAATGATGAACATTTAGAATTTGAATTTTAAAAGTACCACTTACAATATCAGCAAAACAAATGGAATACTTAGATATAAATATAACAAAATAAGTGAAGCATCTGTATGCCAAAAACTACAAAACATTGAGGAAAGAAAGAAAAAGAATCTAATTAAATGGAGAAAAATGCTATTTCATGGACTGGGAGACTCAGTACTTTGAGATGCTTATCCTCCCAATTCCCCCCGATTTGATCAGTGTAATCGCAATCAAATTCCAGCAAGTCTGTTCTTTAGATAACAAAGTGAATCTAAAATTCACTTAGAAAGACAGAGAAACTATAATAACCACAATAATTCTGGAAAACAAGTAAAGGAACAAAGTTGTAGGACTCCCTCGACCCAATTTCAAGACTTACTGTGTAGCTACAGTAATCAATACAGAGTGATATTGGTGCTGTGATAGGAAAATAGATCTATGCAACAAGAGAGAGTCCAGAAATAGACTCATGCATGTACTGACAAGCAACTTTTGGCAGAGGTGCACAGGCACTTCAGTTGAATAAGACAGTCTTTTCAATTAATGGTGTTGGAATTCTTGGATATTCACATGCAAAAGTAAAAAGAACATCGATCCATACCTTGCCCCATATACAAACATTAATTCATAATCAATTATAAACCTAAATGTAAAGTACAAAACTATAAAACTTATAGAAGAAAACACCAAAGAAAATCTACGTGACCTTAATTTGGATGATGGGTTTATAGATACAATACCAAAAGTAGGACCCACAAAGTAAATATTTGCTAAATTTGACTTCATTAAAGTTAAAACAAACTTTTACTTTGCAAAAGACTCTGTGAACATAATGAAAAGACAAGCAACAGACTTGGAGAAACTATTTGCAAATTATATATTTAGTAAGGGACCTGGATCCAGAACACACACACACACACACACACACACACACACACACACACACACACACTCTCAACAATACATATTGCCAAAATTAATTTGTTTTTTTTTAAAGTGACAATACCAAATGCTGGTATGGATGTAGAGCCACAAGAACTCTCATTCTTTGCTGTCAGGAATGCAAGAATAGTAAGACCACCTTGGATGACAATTGGGCTGTTTCTTATAATGATAAACATACACTTGCCATAAGACCCAGAAATCCCTCTCTTAGATTTTTACCTAAATGAATGGAAAATGTATGTTCCTACAAAAAGCTATTTGTAAATGTTTTTTATCAAATTTATTTGTAACACCTCAAATTGGAAACAGCCCAGTTGTCCTTCAACAGAGAATGGATAAACAAACCGTGGTCTCTTTACACAGTGGAACACAACTCACAGTAAAAAGAAGTGAGCAATTCACTCTCAAGGAACATGGGTGAATTGAACTTGTTTTGGTTAAGTGAAAAAGCCAGACCCCAAAGGCTACATATTATATTTTTCCATTTTTATGACATCCTGAAAAAGGCAAAAACACAGGGATGGAAAAGCCATCACTGGTTTCCCAGGGTTTGGGAAGGGGTTGATTACAAACAAGCCACACAGGGAGATGCTTAGAGGGATGGAATTGGTCTGTATGGTACTGGATGATGGATCTTTGACTCTACGTATTTGTCAAATGCTATTGAAATGCCAAAAGCCATAGAAAAGCCAGAGTAAAATTTACTGCATTCAAAGTAAAAAAAAAAAAATCAATCAGGATTTGAGGGTATGCCAAATGCCAAGACAAAATGCAGATTGTGACAAATGAATCTAATTGTATCACAAATGATAACACAACTCAAAAATTTGGCTCCACAGTTGGAAGAATCCGGTAGTAAATTACACGAGGACAGCTTGAGGGGCAGTTAGGTCAGCCACTTGGTGGTGCCAGAGGATCTCACATGAAAGGTTGCAAAAATTTTTACATGAAATGACCTATTACAGCAAAGATAGACTGGCCACTCTAATCATCAATATGGGTGAAGAAATTTTACTAAAATTGCAGAACATAATGCTGGAGCGTGTCTTCTCATAAACAGTATGTTACTAGTATAACTGAGAAAGTGGGCAATGCACCGGATCCTGAGGCTCAGGGTTCTTTCTTGGCTTTCACACAATTAAGCCATATAAGTTTCTACTATGTACTGGTCATTGTTTGATTTTCCTCAGAACTGATTGGAACTTTTACTTGTCAGAGATCTATGGCTTGGACGGTAGGAAAACATGATATATAAATAAATGTTATTAAGTTGGTTCCCAATGTAGAGAACAAATCTGTCTCCCCACTGTTGCCAGCATTGTCATTAAAGAGCTCTTAATAAAACCTGTCACTCACTAGGACACCTCATCACCCTCCTTGGATAGAGATATCCAGTGGCGCTGTAGAGTTCAAACCATCCAAAATACCTGGAAATCTTAGGTTTCCTGGATGAAGACTGTTCGCACTCATGACCGTGAGTCCACACCCTCTGGTGTGAGAAACTCTCCGCAGGTGAAAGTGTCAGAGCTTTCACTGCTACGTAAGGTGCTATCCCCACAATTCTCAACTTCATCTCACTTCACGCAGACAGAGTAAATTACTTTGCAAGGTTCGTACATTAGCCTCAGTCTCATAGCCAGTGAGTACAAGCTGCCTTTTCTCCATATGCTCCAAAGGAGCTTCTACTAGACCTAGAACCTGAAGATTTTGTCTTTTTGAAGGGATGAGAAGAAAAGAACAGGCCTTGGAACCATGTTGGAAGGGTTACTGCTTATGACCTCTAGCAGAGCAATTAAACTCCAGAGTAGAGACCTCTGGAGTTATGTCTCCCAGGCGAAAGGCCACAAGATTTTATCCTGAATCACCTGGACCACCTTCCCATCAGGAAATTTTACAGCAAATGTTGCCGGGGATGTACCAGATCTGATGATTTTTGGGAGAAGACAACTTATCCCAAGAACTTCAGATGAAGAATAAAATTGTAAGAACTGGGTAGTTTCAAACCAAGACCCATTGACTATTTTCCAGATGGCCGGATCTGCATGGTTTTAGTCTCTATTTTTCTGGGAATTTTCACTACCTTTTGCTTGTGTAAGGTTCTGTGTGTTAACAGACACTTATTCCCTCTCAACTACGATGCCTATAATGTTCCTGTTTGTGATATACCTTTTCATCCCTAGTCCTTCTTGTTATGAGTCTAATTTCTGATTTTAATATTCTCATAATTTACCTGATTCACACAATCAAAACAACTCTGAGGTTTGTTCTTACTTCCTCTGGGTGCCATACAGACTCTCTTGGTAACAGTGCCTTCTAACACATCATTTGGTTTTCCCAGTAATTGTGCTCAATCAAGGGACATTTTAGATGTGACTTTAATGGTTGTTTCAAGAAATTCTTGTAAACCAATTCACCAAGGGAAACAATTTGCTCATCTGAGCAAAAGTCTCTCCATCAGGACAATATATTCCTAATCTGGGCAAAAAGTTCATTTGTCAGACAGCAGTGTTCATATGAAGACGCAGCCAAAACTCTTGTTTCATTGTGCCACCTGTCCTAAATGATCAATTACCAACTACCCAATCCCAATCAATTTTCTCCTTGAAAGCATCACTTAAACCTGCACTTTCTTTCCATTCTGACACAGTCAGCTAAGACTCTACCAAGTGATATTCCATCTTTTTTTTCTGCAATAAATCTAATAAACTTAACTTTGCTTGATCAACAAACTTGTGGTCTTGCATGGAGTTGATAAACACTTAATCCTCGCAGAAACATTAATTCAGGCGATTTTAATGGCATGCATTGGATCTCCCTATATTTGTCTTTTTTCCGTTATTATCTTGGCTCTTCCAGGATCCCACCTTTATAGAGGATGAGCGATGCGAAGTCCTGAGTACTCTAACCATCCCTGGGGAGACTTTAAGGCCTGAAGAGTCTCAAGAAGCTACAATATACATTGTTTGTTGTTTTCTTTTATTGTTAATTAGTTCTTATAGCATACATGTGTGTACATGTCTCATACATTCGTTGCGTGTTGTATGCAAAAACAGTATTTTTCTTTTTTCTGTCTTTCTGAAAAGTCTTCCCAGGAAGAAATATGTGTTGGTTGTGTGAGTGTGTGTGCATTGGCACATATGTATGATGGGGGAGTGGTGGTGGTATTATCTTTATTTTGCTAGTGAAGGTTGTATAATTTGCTCAAGGTCACACAATAAGTTTAAGAACAAGAATTCATAGCTTTTGAAACATTTGGTAAAAATGGAAAAAACTTCAGAAAATTAACTCAAACTCATCTAAAACTCAAATCTCCATGGAAATGTATTAAATAGATTTTACTCATTAGATTTCATTCAAGAAATTCCAGTAGATCCCAAAATACTGAAATTATAAGGGCTAATCTGTTTTTTTGTCACTGAATATTTTAATGATATTATTGAGATATAACGCATACACCGTACAAGTCAATACTTTTTAGTTCTTCTCAGTGTTGTGCAACCATAACCACAATATAATTTTGGAACATTTTTATTCTAAAAGAAACATTAGTAATCACTCTCTAATCCACTCCACATCCCTCCCCCCTGCCCTAGGCAGCCACTAATCTACTTTGTGTCTCTGTGGATTTGTCTGTTCTGGACATTTCACATACAGGTAATCTCACAATGTATGGTCTTTTTTTTGTATCTGGCTTCTCTCACTTATTGTATAATCTTTCAAAACTCTGCATTTTCCCTAAACATGTCTCTAACTGAATTCATGAAACCTTTGAAATACTGTATAAGAAAAGTTTTGAGTTACTATTATCAGAAAGAGTAACACACAAGATTTGAAAAGAATCCTTAAAGAAATCACTTTGAAAAGCTCAACTGTTGGAAGTTAAAATGCCTTGCCTTAAAAGGAGAAATAAAATTGGGATGAAGAAACACTACTTTATACTACATTTCATGATGAGAAAAATAGAAGATGTTTATTAGAAAAATCAACTTCTGATCATGCATAATAGCGCATAAACTCTGGCCACAGAGCATTTTGAAGAGGTTACATGATAATATTCATTAAGTACATATATGTGAACCAAATTTTATTTTAGGAAACAAATTAAAATATTCAAATCCATGCACGGCATGAGAATTACATCCCTGTGGGGAAGGAAACAAACTTTCCAGAAAAGGACTGAGAGAAAAAGAAGAGAAAGTCAGAAGGAAGGAACTAAGTTGAGGTTGTGAGTTTTCTGGTTCTTCCTCCCTACCCTGCAATTCCAGTCTTTTCCTTGCCCTCTGAACAAATTAGAATGTATCAAATTCCCCTCCAGATGGGTTAATGCGTTTTCCACACCTCTTTCACTCAGTCTGGATATAGAAACAAAGCAGAGTGGAGAAAGTTCTGACACACACGGCAACGTGTTGGTTTAATCTTCGGATTCACTCTTGAATCTTGGACAAGTCACTGTAGTTCTCTGACCCTCCGATTCCTCATTTATGAAATACAGCAAAAATGTAGAACTTCCCGGCTTGCGATAATGATGAATTCATATGGTAAATTCCTAGTCTGGGGCCTGGCTCGCTGTAGACCCACCATACGTGCCACTTGAAGTAGATCCCAGGGGCTCTTCTCTTTGAGACAAGGACAGTTTAAGAAGAGGAGATTTTTAAATCACTTACCTGCAATTTCTACAAGAAATTTTAAGCACATATGGTTTCCATCTCATTCAGATGAACCATAAATCGTAATTCAATCTCTCTCACTGGCATAGGGATGCTGCGGAAGCAGACTCCAGCCCTCTCCTGTAGCTTTTAATAGACTACTCTCCTTTGCCTCTTCACCTCCCTAAAACCAACTGTTTTAAGGCTTTTAAAATCCCATAATTTAGGCAATTTCCTCACTCCCAGTTGTTGCAATGTGACGCTTTTGGGCATGTAGCTGAGAAGTCATTTTGAAAAAGAAGAATGGATGCTTTTCTTTCTTAATAAAAGCGGTGCTGTTCCTCAAAGGAGGGGCCTCCCCTGGAGCTCAGGGGACACCGCAGAGAAGGGGCCTCTCTCTTTACACCCGTGTGGCTTTATGGAGAGACTCCAGCTCTTGGGTTTGTCGGTGTTTGACAGGTAATGTCCCACTCTCAGTCTTTAGATGGAGTCCTGGTCATCATGCTGAAGGCCACAGTCCTGGATACAAATGGGTTTGAGTTCACTATCCACACGTGAGTGTCCTTCCCCCATGTCCTCACCAACACTTAGCAGGGGCAGTCTTTTTAATGTGAGCTGTCTCATAGACATGTAGCAGCACCTCACTGTTGTTATAATGTACAATTCCTTAATGGCTAATGACATGGAGCATCTTTCATGTGTTTATTTTCCATCTATGTATTTTCTTTGGTGACATGACTGTTAAAATCTTCTGCCTATTTTTGATTGGTAGTTAGTTTTCTTATTATTGTGTTTTGGGAGTCCTTATATATTTAAAGTATAAGACTTTTCTCAGATATGTGATTTGCAAATGTTTTCTCCCAGTTCATGGCTTACATGTTCAATGTGTCAATATTAGAGTCTTTTGACAGACATATATTCTTCTTCTTGATTTTGTCCAATTTATCAATTGCATTTCTTTTATGCATCAAGCTTTTGCTGTCAAATTTTAAATATCTTTGCCTAACTCAAGGTCACAAAGATTTTCTCCAATGATTTTTACTAGATTTTTATAGCTTTGTATTTCACATTATCTATAATATATTTTGAGTTTTCTTTTTTTTACATTGTGTGAGATATAGATTAAATTTAATTTTTGCATAGGATATCCCATTTTTCTGGCACCATTTGTTGACAGGCTATTTTTTTCCTCCCCTGAATTATCTTTGCATCTTTCTTAAAATCAATAGACCACAGATATGTGAGTCCATTTCTGGACTGCCTATTCTGTTTGTATAACCCTGTGTCAGCATCACACTGTTTTGTTTACTGTGTCTTTATAGTAAGCTTTGAAATTAAGCAGTGTGAATTTTGCAATTTTGTTGTCCTTTAAAGTTGTTTGGGTAATTTATGTACTTTGTATTTCCAAATAAAGTTTAAAATAAGGTTTTCAGTTCTTACAAAAAAAAAAAGCCTCCTGGGATTTTGACTGAAATTTCATTGACTCTATAGATTAATTTGGGAAGAATTCAACAACATTGAGTCTTCAGCACCATGACCATAGTGTGACTTTCCATTTAATAATTCTTCTTTAATTTCTCTCAGCAATGTTTTATAATTTTAAATGTACAAGTCTTGCACATCTGTTCACAGATTTATCCCTAAGTGTTTTGCACTGATGATGCTATTATAAATTATACCATATGTTCAATTCCAATTTCTGATTGTCAATTGCTAGCATTTGGGTTATACCTGATTTTTTATATATTTATCTTGTATCCTTCAACCTTTTTATACTCACTTACTTATTCTAATAACATTTCTGTGTTTTCATAGGATTTTCTACATAGGTAATCATCTTGTTTTCAAATAAAGTCAATTTTACTTTTTCATTTTCAGTCTGGATGACATGCATTTCTTTTCTTACCTTAATGTACTAGCTAGAACTTTCAGTGCAATGTTGAATAGAAGTGATGAGAGTGGAGGTCCTTGCCATTTTTCTGAGCCTGGGGAAAGTGTTCAGTCTTTCATCTTTAGGAATTATGTCAGCTGTATGTTTTATGTAGATGTTCTTTATCAAGTTGAGAACATTCTCTTCTATTCCTTGTTTGTTGACAGTGTTTATTAGAATGAATGTTAGATATTTTCAAATGCTTTCTCTGCATCTATTGAGATAATCACATGTATATATATTTTTTTATTACTAAGGTGATTTGCATTAATTGATGTTAAAATAACTTTGTATTCCTGGGCTAAACCTCACTTTATTATGATTATATTACTCTTTTTATGTATTTTTAAATTGGATTCAGATCTTTTGCATTATTTAGATGAAGAGTGTTGGTCTGCAAGTTCTTTTCTTGTACTGGTTTTGGTATCAGAGCAATCTTGGCCCTGTAGAATGAACTGGGGTGTATTGGCACCTCTTAAGTTTCTGGAAGAATCTGTGTAAAATTGGTATTGTTCCCTAAATGTTTGGTAGAATTCACCAGTGAAACCATCTGGGCCTGAAATTTTCTTTGTAGGAAGAATTTTAGTACAAATTTATTTTCTTTACTAGGTTATCTATTTCTTCCTGAGTGAGCTTTGGTAGTAGGACTCTTTCATGGGTTTATTTTTTTAATTTCATTGAATTGCTGAATGTATTGGCATAAAATTGGCTATAATAGTCTCTCATTATATATTTAATATCTGTGAGATCTGTAGTGCTTGCTCCTCTGTCACTCCCAACATTGGTAGGTTGTGTCTTCTCTCTCTCTTTTTTCCTGATCAGCCTAGGAGGAGGCTTATCAATTTTATTGAACTTCTCAATGCATCAGCTTTTTGTTTCACTCATCTTTCTCTCATTTTTCTGTTTTTCAGAATTTCACTGATTTCCACTCCGATCAATGGCATTTGCCTTCTTCAGCTTACTTTCGTTTCATTTGCTCTTCGGTTTCTAGATTCCTAACCTGGAAGCTGAGGTCATTGATGGAGAGCTTTCTTTTATTCTAGTGTGGGCACTTACTGCTGTAACTGCCCCATCTGTCCATCACTGCATCTGGCTGGTTTGGACATGTCCTGCTGTCATTCTGTTACAAGCATCCCTTATTTCTTGCTTGATTCATTCTTTGACACATGGGTTATTTAGAAATATTAACTCCTTTTCAAATATTTGGGAATTTTTAACATACCTTTCTACTATGAATTTTCTGCTATTAATAACTCAGTTAATATATATTTTTTTCCCTCAGAGAGCAAACTTGTATGATTTGAATATTCTCATATTGAGACTTATCTTTTGCCCAGAACATGGTCTATCTTGGTAAATGTTCCTTGTGCAAGTGGAAAGACGCCACATTGTGCTGTTTTAGTGTGGAGTGTTTTCATTAGGCTAAGTGGGTTGATAATGTTGAGCAGGTCTTCTCTATCAGTGTTGATTTTCTGTCTATTGTTGTATCAATTAGAGATTGGTACATACATACTTCTATGTACTTCTTCACACACTGAAATCTCTGAGTCCACATGGATACTTATCATCATAATCCAGCACCCAGGGTTCATTCTTGCTTCCTCCTTTTCCATATTTCCATATTTGTAACTTCTCCTATGTGTAAATTTGTAATTTTTCTGATGTGTGCACTCCCTGATGTGTTCAGTCCCACTGTCACTTAACTTCGACCTCCAGGAGGACACACTCCTCGCCCCCTGAAGCCCCACATCCCCTGAGGGACCACTGCCCCACTCTCCCTTGTCACACTGGTCCGGGCAACAGCTTGGTGCGGAGGCCCATCTCCTACTGTGTGGTGGCACACACACCAGGCACCCAGTTCGTTGTATGTCCTCACCCACCTCAGGTCGGACCCTCCCACGGACCACCCCCATGGACTATGCTGTGGCTGGGACTTCAGAGTCCACGTGTTTATTAGAAAGCCATATCTGTGAGAGAAAGGAGGAGGAAGCAGGAATGTGTAGTGGGAGAGGTTGCCATGTAGGCCTGGTAGAACCTCAGTGCACGCACAGAGAGCTCTGGAGCAGATATTTACCTGACAACCTTATCTCGGGTGAACCACTGTGCCTGCTCTCTACACCCTGGGGTGGCCAAGTCACTGGCTGTGGCTGCCTCAGGAAGAGTATTCCCTCACATCAGCCTGGCTCTGGAGCCAGAGAAGAGGTGGAGGGAGCTGCAGCCGAAGGCCTTGGCTCGCCTCCTTCCCTGCAGTTGGGCAGCAAGCCTTTCCTCAGGGGAGTCAGGTGGTGGTCTCCACAGCCCTGCATAGGCTGTCTCCTTGCCATCCTCAGCCTGCCTGTTCCCCAGCACTCTGTGCCAGGCCACCCCAGCTGGCCTGGACACCCTCCTCACACACTTGCCCTCTTTCACCCCAAACTAGCTGGCCCCTCCTGGGACCACTGTCCTCACCCCACTGTGATTCTGACACAGCATTGAGCCATCCCCACATGTGGACATATGGATGCCCTCCTCACCCTGCTGGGGTTCTATCCATCAAAGCCAAGCCCCTTCCATGGGGATGTTCACTCTCTGCACTTTGCTGCCCCCTCCCTACAGATACCCCCTCACCTGGCCTGGGCCCTGGCACCCCACGCTGGGCTGCCCCTTCCACTTGGCACCCCCTTCTTCGCACAGCAGGCTTACACTCCTCCCTAAGCCTCCATAGCTCCTTGCTCATAGCTGAAGATGCAGGGCCACCAGTGGCTCAGGCACTTCATGCTCCCAGGTCTACTCCCAATCTGGATGTCATTCAGAGAGCCCGGTTGCCCACTGGTCTCTTCCACCAAAAAGCAGATGGTGTACATTACCCAGAACAGCTGAACTGAGGACCAGCTCCAACACCGAGTGGCTGGCGACCACAGTGACGGAATCAGCTTCACACTTCATGGTCCCAGCGTGTCTGGGAGGTAATCACCTCCACAGACCAGAGGATGGCTTTGTTGTGAATTCTGAGATGTCCTGGGTAGCCTCAAGCTTAAGGACTAACGGCTATCTTTATTTTGTAGTAGACTTGTTAGAATTTTTGTCAGCTGATAGAATTAAGGGCTGAGAAGCACTCTGCTCTGGGGAGAGGTCCAACCAGTGCCGTCTGAGTTCGAACCCGGGGGAGGGTCCTTGCTGGAACCAGGAGCAGAGGTGAGCACTGTCAGAGGGATCTTCTCTGAGGAGACTCATCTGGTCCGTGTTTCCTCACCATGTGTTGGACTTCCATAACTGGCCCTGGAGCTGGGAGGGGACAGGGAGCAGGGATGACCTGGGTGGTGGAGGAGAGGAGAAGAGAAGGTCTGGAAGTCCAGCCTCCCGAGGATGCCACCTGATGAAAGGGGAAGTGCAGAGAGGACCGAGTGCCATTTTCTGACTCCGTGTGTGTTGGTGATTAGCTAGACCTAAGCCTGCTCTCTGGTAACTGACATTCCCAGCCAGAGGGATGCGCACAGTGTGACTGAAGGGTCACACATGTCGAGCACACAGCACTGCACCTGTGCATCAAGTTACTCTGAAGTATCTGAGTTGCCTGTGTGAGCTTGTCACACTATGGGAAATGGGGTACTGCCAGCTTGGCCTAGAGCCACCTAATTCTAAGCACTCTGCTTCTTTTTTTGTGTGTGTGAGGAAGATCAGCCCTGAGCTAACATCCATGCTAATCCTCCTCCTTTTTTGCTGAGGAAGACCGGCTCTGAGCTAACATCTATAGCCAGTCCTCCTTCCTTTTCTCGCCAAAGCCCCAGTAGATAGCCGTATGTCCCAGTTGCACATCCTTCCAGTTGCTGCACGTGGGACACGGCCTCAGCATGGCTGGAGAGGCGGCGTGTCGGTGCGCGCCCGGGATCCGAACCCAGGCCGGCAGTAGCGGAGCGCACGCACTCAACCGCCAAGCCACGGGGCCGGCCCCCAAGCACTCTACTTCTGATTGTGAAGGGCAATCCTGCAAAATTGCTAATCAGTTTACAGCTGATGTCTGATTTTAGAGAGCCTTTGGAGGATTCTCTCTATCTGTTTTTAACAGTCGTTTGAGCTGTCTCTGAGTTTCCACACCAATTTGGTCTGCTGCTCTTTACTTCTCAGAATTCCATCAACAAGAACACAGAGTAACTGTCTATAGAAATCTACGTTGATGGATATTGGGGAAGTGGATTAAAATTACCCAGACACAGAGGCGTGAAGGGCCCAGGACAGGTTATGGATGGAGATTTCAGTGGTCTGCACCGTTGAGGGGCCTGCATCTCTAACCCTGAGACTGAACTGTATTGTGGATTCACTCTCTCTAAGTTCCTTTTAGGATTAATACGCCTTACTTCACTTCTGATATGCCTTAGCAATTCCACTCAAGCCATCACACTCTTCTCCTTGGATTCCACTGGGGCCTGCTCGGCTTCAGCAGACATAGAACACGAAGGTCCTGTTTCTGTGGCCATACACCAATGGTCACTCGATTCCCATTACACGCCCCTCGGTAACCCCCTAGTGATACCTCTCTAGAGACATGCAGTCTGACACAACTCTGTTTTGGTTAGAATCCAATCTCAGCTCTTCTTCCTACTCACTCCTGCCATCCCTTGATCTTCAACAGCCCTCATGGCAACAGACCCCTTCTTGGTCCAGCTCCTGAGCACTATCTCCCATATGCTTTCTTTTGGGGAGCTCCTCACCGTGCTCTCACTATGAAAGGGAGCAGGGCCCCTCTTGGGAAAAGTCCGAGATTCCACCCAGGTAGTGACACAGGTGAAGATCTCTCAAATGAACACATTAGAAGACAGGGGTCAGGAGAAAACATTGGGCATTATTGTGCATCAGAGAGAAGGTTGCTCCATGGTCTAATGGAATCTATGGTAGAAGAATATATTTCATAAAAGAGTTTTTCCTCTATTTGGAAAAGTTCATGCTTTAGCCAAATGAATCAGAAATGGCTTTTTTAAAATTTTTTGCCAAAAGCGTCCATATGTTTTCAGATGCATTAGCAAAGCAAAAGCACAGAAACATTAATTTGCTAAAAGTAGGGCAAAACCACATTCTTTCCCTGGAAAAACTCAAGAGTTGGGGAAAAGAATTGGACTTGTCATTTTGGATCACAGTGAGAAAAAATTGCCATCTGGACAAAAACTGGCTCGAGAATGGAACATGACCATCTCCTTTCTTCCAGCAGAGTTTACCTCTCAACAGGCTTTGCCCTCGCTGTGGAATGCTCTCTTCAGTCCTGTTGGTGGTGCCTTTATGATGACATGGGAAAATGCATAATAAACACGAGTTTGACACAAATAAAGCATGTTTTCAAATAGTTAGCTCAAGGCTGTAGTGTTTTTTAAAAGAGTTGGACGACTTTGTACTTTTAGAGTATATTTGAGTGGATCATTTCAAATGATCACATTATGATGCAAAGCTCTTTGTTAAGAGCCAAGAGCAAGCTTCTCACTGCAGAAACCAGAGCCTGAAGGGTCACTTGTGGCAGTAGGGGGACACCCTGCACACTACCTTCTTTAGGAAAGACTCCGAGGGAATACACACAATTTGATCCAGCCAAATGCTTGAGCTGGTTGATAGTGCTCTCCCACTCCCCAAGTCAAGATTCTTTGGAAAAGTGCATTTGTAAATGTGTTTCTAAATTTAGCCACTCTTCTATATCCAGGCCAAGTTTTCATGGTGGAATCCAAAGCAATCCAGCAGTTGATGGAAAATCTGTATTGTATAAGTCCCCCAAACTGTTCAAATGGTCACGAGAAACTACAAGGTGCTTATGCCTTGTGAAGATGCTGCATTCAGTAAGTGTTCAACATACACAAATGGCACATTTTATAAACCTTTACCACTTAGTCAGATCAAGGATAAGGATGGGCTCGCCTGGACCATTCTCCTTGCTGGGGTAACACCTTATATTCATAGAGTAAACATGTGCCAAGTGAAAAGCACA
This sequence comes from Diceros bicornis minor, assembly GCF_020826845.1. Classification (NCBI taxonomy): domain Eukaryota; kingdom Metazoa; phylum Chordata; class Mammalia; order Perissodactyla; family Rhinocerotidae; genus Diceros; species Diceros bicornis. Next base: position 25,324 of record NW_026691407.1, on the reverse strand, counting down.
GGATCACTCATTCCACTCATGTGACTTGAATTCCTCCTATGCACCAGCTGCTGTCTCCCAAGCTGCAGGGCACACCGTGAAACAACAGAATGCCTTCTCTCAAGTAGCTCACATTTCACCGTTCCCCTAGGGGAATAACTGAAACAATTCTTGCAGAAGTACTTTATACTCAAAATGTTTTATCTGGGGACTTGAGAGATTCTGATACGGCCGATTTTGCTCATTGAAGATGAAGAGACTGAGACCCAGAGAGGTGAGCTCAACTCAAGCAAATTCCTCGAAGCCAGTGAAACAGTTATTGTCATTACAGTGCTTTATGGTTGTAACGTTGAAATAGTTGCAGAGGATCTAGACAAAGCAGGCTCTCACACCACTTCTGATGGTGCAGTTGATGCAATTACACAGCACAGCACCTTGTGCTACCTAACAGAACTGAGCATCTGTGTTACTATTTGGTGATGCCAGAGATCTCACTCTAAAGGATGTACTCTCAAATTGCAGCTTTCAACCTTTTTTTATTATGAGGCACAGTTAGAAATACATTTAATATCATAATCCAGGACACAGAGCTCCAATATAAAAGTTTCACAAAATGCTTTTGGCTCTTACTTTGTGCAATGCAATCTGATATTTTTCTTTTTTCTTCCCTTTATTGAATTTCATTTTTTTTTAAAAGGATATTTTCATCATTGAGCACATTGATCTAATGATTTACTAACGGGTCAAACTTCAGTTTGAAAAGCACTACCTTTGGAGAATTCTCGTCCTTGTACCCAGGAGGCACTGCAACAACGTGCGAAGCACGAGTGTCCATAAGAGCAGAAGTGGGAAAACCCCAAATGCCCGTCAACAGGTGAGCTAGTAAGAAAGGATAGTTCTAAAATGGAATATTGAACGTCAGTGAAAGTTTCTAAACTGTAGATTTACCTATCATCGTAAATGATTCTCAAAAGCCAAATATGTGAAAAACAGTTCTGGACAGAAAGAGACAGCACAGCTCCATTTATTTGCTGGTCAAAACTAGGAAAGCTGAGGAGCAAATTCTTATGCAACAACATATGTACATATGCAACATCATTAAAAAAGAGAGAATGATGAATATAAAATTTAGGATAACTTCTCCCCTGGTGGAGGAGAGTGTGGAGGAAAGTGGATGCATTTGGAAAGATGAACATTGAGAGTCTCATATGTATAGAAAATATTCTGTGTCTTAAGCTGTGTAGTGGGTATATGGATATTCTTATTTTTAAATAAATATATTTTAAACAATATTTATAAATTTTATTTTTTAAATAAAATTCTAAATAATATTTTTATTTTTACAATTGTACATATATGCATTTTACATACGCAATATAATATAAAATAAAAATATCAAAATTATGAGTAATAAATGTCAGAGAGATATTCAATATTTTAAATATAATGATTATTATATTAAATAATAGGGTTAGAATTAGGTACAGTGACAAAGTCTCCAAGAGAGAAGAATATAATCAAATTATCATATATCCACATAAAAGTCTTATAAATTGTGTTTTGAGTGAACATTAAGTGGTAAATTAAGTAAATTAAATGGTAAATAAATTAAGTGGTAATGACATACTTTGCATAAAAAGTACATATACGGGGCCAACTTGGTGGCATTAAGTTCAAGCACTCCACATCGGTGGCCCAGGGTTCTCGGGTTTGGACCCCAGGTTGAAACCTAAATACTGCTCATCAAACCATGCTGTGGTGGCATCCCACATACAAAATAGAGGAAGACGGGCACAGATGTTAGCTCAGGGACAATCTTCCTCAAGCAAAAAGAGGAAGATTAGCAACAGACATTAGCTCAGGGCCAATCTTCCTCACCAAAAAAAAAAAAGTACATGTAGCTATATATGCAGTGTGATGTAATTCTGTATGTATAATTTTATATTTATATAAAATATTTTTGGGAATTATACCAAATCTCAATTTATATTGTCCAAAATATTGTTGGGAATTATACCAATGTCATGATATGATTTTTGTTTTTTTCTATGGGTTTTCAAATTCTAAAATGAGCATAAGTTACTTTGTAAGTCAGAAATGGTCAATAAGTCATGTTAAATGAATCAAATTTAGAAGAATGGTCTTGCTCTCTGTGTTAGCTCAGGCTGCTACAGCAGACACCATAGACCGGGCAGCTTAAACAGCAGACGTGCATTGCTCACAGTGCTGGAGGCTGGAATCCAAGGTCAAGCCACCTGCAGATTTGGTGTCTGGTGAGAGCTGCTTCCTAGTTTGCAGACAGCCATGTTTTTGCTGTGTCCTCACATTCTCTTCTTATAAGGGCGTTAATCCCCTCATGAGGCTCCACCCTCATGACCTTATCTAACCCTAATCACCTCCCAAAGGCCCCATCTCCAAATGTCATCATGTTGGGGATTACGACTTCAGCATATGAACTTGAGGGGAACACAAACATTCGGTTCAGAGCACTCTCTCTTCCCTAATCCCTCCACAAAGTATTAATGAAATGTTAGAAACTTCTACTGTACAGGATAATCTAGCAGGGTCTGTAATGAAGACCCCCCATTAAATGAAGACAGGAAAGAACCTTGGTCAGTAGTAGTTCAGCCTCCATACTTGGTTATGTCAACTCCCTGGGATGAAAATAAAATAAAAATTCACCAAGTGGGAAAGTGGGAATACAGTTTTTGATCCCAGTGCAAAAAATGGACAAAATGGAAAACTGTAGCACAGGCTAAGAGATCCACTGGACGTGTACTTGCCCACTCAGCTCTCATTTCTGAGAAGATGAAGATAACGAGTGGGGCAGGTGTAGACTTTCCTCAGGGAAGATCTGCCAAGTGAAACTGTAAAAATGAAGGTGGTCACACCGTGGAGGAACTTGTTACCGATGAGCTCCGTGAAGTGACTCCAGAGATGCTGAGTTCTCTGCATTGCTAATCAATCACTCCAGCTCTCACAGCACCAGTCTCCAGATACCCACATTCTGTCTAACATTCATGTCACTCTTGAGAAAAAGACACAGAAAAATTATTAATGGAGATTTAAAGTGCAAAAATATTAAAAGATGTTATGATCAAAGTAAGTTATTTTCTAGGAATGGTCTCATGACTACGAGTCTTGCTTATTTTAATCCATCTGACCATCTCCATCTTTTAATTTGAATGGCCAATTCATTTGTATTATAATTATTAATTTAGCTTGGTGTAAGTCTACCTTCTTGGTATTGCTTTTCCATTAACCTCAGATCTTTTTTGTGTGTGTGAGGAGGATCATCCCTGAGCTAACATCCATGCCAATCCTCCTCTTTTTTTTGCTGAGAAAGACCAGTCCTGAGCTAATTGCCAATCCTCCTCCTTTATTTCCCTTTTTCTCCCCAAAGCCCCAGTAGAGAGTTGTATGTCATAGTTACACATCCTTCTAGTTGCTGTATGTGGGACGCGGCCTCAGCATGGCCCGACAAGCAGTGCGTGGGTGCGAGCCTGGGTCTGAGCCTGGGCCGCCAGTATCGGAGCACGCACTTAACCTCTAAGCCACGGGCCATCCCCAAGCTCAGATCTTTTTTATTTGATCTTCATTTCCTGCTTTCTTTTGGTTTAATTGAGTATTTATAAACATCCCATTTTATTTCCTCTACTGTATTTTTAACTAATTCTGCTTGAATTACTTCCTAGGCGTTGCTCTAGAACTACAGTGAGTATCTTAATTTGTCGCAGCCAATCTTGAGTTAATATTTCAAAATGTAGGTACAACATAAGATGTTTACCAGGGTTTCCATGTATTTCAATAGCACATATGAAATAAACCCCACAATACAATGTTGCAGTTTTTTATCATAAAGTTAATTTACTTTTTAAAAATTAAAAAAAATATAAAAAATAATGTTTTCTACGTATGTCCACATTTACCAGTCCTGGAATTCTTTCTAAAGATCCAGGTTGCTACCTATGACAATTGCTCTTCAGCCTGAAGAACTATTTTTACCATTTTTTACAGTGCAAGTCTGCTGGCAACAAATGATCTCAGCTTACATTATTTGAGAATGTTTCATGTCTCTTTATTCTTGAGGATTAATTTCTTTGGTAATAGATTCTGTTAATCGGCTTTTTCTTCCCTTTCATTTTTGAAGACTGATTTCTCTAGTAGTGGATTCTAAGGTAACTGACTTTCTGCCTTTTCTTTCAACACATTCAAGAAGTCCTTACATCGTCACTCGTACTATTGGTGCTTTGTATGTAGGTGTTTTCTCCTCTGGCTGTTTTTAGGATATCTTTTTTATCTTTTATCTTTCACAGCTGGTGTTATGCACAGGTGTGGGGTTCTTTGTATATATCCCACTGGGTTTGCTGAGTGTCTTGCATGTATAGCTTGTTTTTCATCACAATTGTGAAAATTTTTCCCTTTTTCTTGGAATGACTTTCTGCTCCTTTCTCTCTCCCTCTCCTGATGCTCTGAGTTCTTGGATGTTAGACCTCTCAATATTGCCACAGGGGTCTTCTGAGCTTCACTTTAGATAGTTTCCATCTAGATCTCTTTTCAAATTTGCTCATCTTTCTTCAGCATTCTTCATTCTGTGGTTGAGCCCGCCCAATGTATATTTTTAATTCAAATATTGTAATTTTGTGATTTAGAATTTCCATTTGGTTCCTTTTTCTAATATGCCTTTCTCTGCTCTCTTTCCTTATCTGTTCACTCACTCTTTCCTATAAAGCCTCAAATATATTTATAACGGTTGTTTTCAAAGTCTTGTTTGTTAGCTCCAGTTCTGGAACCAGCAAACCATTACATCAATTTCTCTCTCTTGCTTGTAAGCCTCTCATTACTTTGTATGCGTCATGATTTTTGATGGTATAGGAGATGCTGTATGGAAAGGCACTGGAATATGGAATAGTATCATGTTTTAATAGGGCTTGTTTGTTTGTTTCCAGAGAATGTGAGCTTCTTCCTGTGTCTGCTGGATAAATTGAGGAAGTGATCATATTTCATCCAAAGTCATGATGAACTAGGACCACTGCCTTGCTTTGACAGGAGTGAGCTCGCCTCCACTGGTCCACAGCGGAGGGACCCGTCTGCCTTGATTGTGTACATGTTTGGTTCAGAAGGAGGCTGGATTTGACTGTATCAGGGCCTCCAATCCTTGGCTCCACGAGAAGAAGCAAAACTGTGCAGATTCTGTTTTTCAGCCTCTCTTCACTGCTTTTTTCTTTTCTTTCCCAGAATGTTGGGGTTGGACCAGGGATACTTTTCAGAAGAAGCAAATTATTGTTTCATTTGGATCTCTTCCAGACTCCAATCCACTCCAACAACTCCACCATTGCTAATAGCTTGACTGAATTCACCTCGACCTTGAAGAGTCTGATGTTCTTTGAGGGGCTTCTTCCTCCTGCTGCCATGACTGCAAGACCTGGGCTCTGTCCCCAGGAGGCTTCCACTGCCCTCAGACCACCCATGAAGGGTCCCTTTATTCTAAATCAGTTCATCAATTTCTTCTAGTATCCACCACTCAAGAATATTCTCATAGATAAAGAGATCTTTTTGTACTTATTTTTCTTTGATGTTCTTTGTTACTTCCATTATCAAGTATTATAAGCATACATCATATTAAAATATCAATAAAGAATATGAGTAAGAATATATACTAACATTAAATATTTTATATAATAAATTTGACCTTTTATGAATATAGTCAATGCTTTTAACCATCTGCTTTATATTTAGTATTCTGGATACTGATCAAGAAGGAATGCATTTGAGTCTCCTGGTCTGTACAATGTTACTAACCCTAGACACTGTGAGGTTGGTGGATGATAACATAGACTGTGTGGTTGCTATTAAAATAGACTCTAAATAATCATAGATGACTATGAGTGTGTCAGTATTTACCAAAACAGCTGTGGCTGGCTAACTCAATTTGTTGTCACCATGGTGATAAGGTCAGGGTTACGGTTCCATCACGTGTGGACAATTAGCTTTACTCTGTTCTGAGATCAGAGATGACATTCCCCTCCCTCCCACAATCTTGGCTGACTTCTCTACAAAGACTTATTGGGTGACAGAATGTAGATGAAGCAGAGCAAATCTATCTGTGAATCATGCCTTCCTATATCCATGTCTTTACACAAAGGGATATTTTTGTCTGTCGAGTTCTAACTCATCCTTCAAGACTCCAGTTCCACATTAAACAGCATACAGAACGTGATGGTTGGTGAAGAACCAACCATCAGTGGTTGGTGACACAAAAGACAGCACTTTTGTCCAAAGCAATATTCCCATTGTATAGCTAAATTGCGTTTGTGTTAAAGAATGCTTGGGGCTTTGTTCACAGCAGACTTTCATCATGTATTGGTTGAATTGATGTTGTTTCTCTTGGTATGTATACCTATGATGAATTCATCATTTCTCTTTGAAAAAATATTTTAAATGATTACTGAGCTTGTACTTGACTAGAATAAACATCAGAATATTAGTGCTAAAACGAGGAAAGTTATTATAACCTACAAGATAGTATAACTAATGTGCTACCAAACGTTTCAGAAAGTGCAGTACACATATTCCAACTGAATCTTGCTTTAAAGAATTATCATAGAAGTTTAGTATTTCTACTATGCTTAGAAAAAAGTGAATGTGAAGATACATTTTCTATCTCATCTTTGACACTTTTGAAGACGTTAAGTGATAGACAGAAAGATTTTGATAGAAGATCCCAAACTCTGGTATATTTTCAAAAACTTCTTAGTGGAATGTTCTCTCTCTCTCTGTCTCTTCTGTAAACACACACACACACACACACACACACACACACACACCTCTAAATAAAATGGAAAAAGTCCTTTTCTAGTTAGTTTACTGGGATTATGAAAAGAAAAAAATTACACAGACATACTCAAAAATATTCCCAAACTTCAACCCTGAATAATGACTCTGTGCTTTAGATATGAAATATTTGCAAAAGTTCATTGAAAATTGATGACCCTTAGAATAGACTATTAAAAAAAAAAAGGCTCTGCACATGACTCCAGTTCCAAAGAGATGGATCAAACCCACCTCCCAGAAGTTTCATCCAAAAATGAGACTGGAATCTATAATGAGAATCAAAAATGAGACTCTTATCTACAATTCGATATTTTTCCACTGAGCTCTGTTTTTCTTTCTGGGCCCCTCTGGCTTTCTCCTCTTAGATTTTTGTTTTGTGTTGCTTTTGATGTCATTTAACTTGATTTTGTTTTATTTTTGTAAAATGTCCGTATGATATATGATCATGTTCTAGTCCCACATCAAGGGTCTCATGTCTGAAGCGGCTTCGCCACTGTATTCACCTGTTTTACCATATCCCTTCCACCTGAATCTTGGGAAGAGATGCTATGTGATGTGTTAGCTCTATCTGTGATCTTCCTTAGACAATTTAGTGAATCTCATTATCCTGAGAAATTAAATAATAAAATATATTTTCCTATGTCCTGGAAAAGACAAGGGAGTGATTTACGAATATATTTAAAGGAAAATAACTGATTTTTTTAAGAATTATTCCAGGATTATTGCCTTTGGGTAAAACCATGAGGCTTTGAAAGTATTTTCTGGCGCTGTAGCAAATAAAGTGGCGGCTAAAATGCTCTGCATGAGGGAAAATAGAATTTTAAAGATTGGGGAGAAGTATGTTGGAGGAGGCTAAAAGGCAAAGAATCTCAGTATGTGGTTCAAAGACACATTCCAAGTAGAAGGGAGAGTTAGAAAAAATTTACTTCTAAGAGCAAAGATGTCTGCTATTCTATACTAAACTATCCTGTTTTCATGATCTGCTTAGCTGGACGCAATACATGCCTCCATCTTTGAGTCTGTAATGAACAGGTGTTATAAGGGGATAGAGAGTGGTAAGAATTTAGCAAGGCTTAGAAAGAGGTGAGAGCTATATTACAGATAGAGGAGAGAGAGGGAGTAAAGACACATTTGAGAATAAGTACCAAGCATCAAATGTTAAAGACCCGTGAGCAGATTGGATCGAGGAGTCTTAAGTGTGGCAATGAGATGTGATGGAGTTGAGGGTCAAGGGTTTGGGAAGGACCAGGTCGTGAAGGGCCTTTCATGCCATGTCATGAGCTGTTACTTTATCTTGAAGATTGTGGGAAATTGCCAAAAAGTATGAAGGAGAATATGTGGGTCAGACTTGTAGTTTTGACAGATTATGACATTGTGTCTACAGAAATACAATTTGAGAGAGATGAGATTCGGTTGGGGAGACACAGAAGGCTGTTGGGTAGTCCAGCACACTACAATGAATCCCACGTAGTAGTGGGGATAAAGATATAGAGATGAATTCAAGAAGTACAAGGAATACAAAATTACCAAAACTTGGTCCTTTATTGGCTATGGAGAGCAGGCAAGTAGTCAATGATAACTCATAAGTGTGAAGTCTGGGTCATACTATGGATGGGAATATGATCAACTGAGATGCATAATTCACTAGGTATGCAACCACTGGAGGATAATGATGAATTTAACTTGGGATATATTGAGAGCAATGTGCCTCTGGAGCATCCAAATTGTGAGCTGTTGTTATTAACTATGTCCTAGGTGCTTTTCCCAGTAATTTATATATAGTAACTCATTTAATCTTCACAAGAACTCTCAGAAATGAATAATATTATTAACCAATTTTATGTAGAGGATACTAGAGCCTAGTGGTGCATTCTGACATTCTGGGAGAGGATTACAATAGAGATATAGACTTGGGAGAATGAGATATAGGTCATAACTGAGACCATTGGAGTGGATAATATTAAGTAGGGTGGGGAGTGTGGAGTGAGAAAGACAATGTGTTGAGTTTGGTATCCTGGGATGTAACAACACTAAATGTAAACTTCCTGTAGACCTCTAGTGATAACAGTGAGAGGCAGTGAGAGGGCTAGGATTAGGATAAACACAAAAATAGCTGCTATTAGAGGCTCCACCACTATCAAACATGTGTGACATGAACCAGAAAACAGAAATTTTTAAAAAGGACAAAGTTAGGGGCACAATGACATCACTTTGAGACTTGCCAATGATTTGTATTTATTGAGAAAACAATTCCATTCATCTTACTTTCATTCAAAACATACCAAGTAAATTATATCAGATATTGTATATCACACACATTTCTTGATTCAATTCAATAGATATAGTACTAATTTCCATTTTCCTAAAATTAGAAGGGGGTGTGAAATTTCATTTTGTTATGCTTAGACATCTCTGACAGAAGTGGGGCATCTTCCCATTCTTTCCACTGCTCTTCTTTTTACTCCACCCTCTGACTTCCACCGTTTGGTTCTTGCAGCAAATGTTACAGAGTGTCTGTTTCATGCCTGATTTTTGTCCTACAAACAAAACAGATAATGAGTGTTGCCCATGTGGATTTTGTACTTAGCAATTGTCTTTGCCTCACCATGGGCAGCGAGGCTGCTCAGAGAGGTCGAGGGCTGAGACGGGTTTGACCATGGTCCATGGTGGTCTTGCTCAAGCTCAGGTCCTCTTCCTGTAAACAGAGCACCTATTAGGAGATTTTCAGGCATGTCTCTTACTCCAGGGACTCAATTCAACTCAAGAAGAATTTAAACACTTTCCTACACATTCAAAATGGTCAAAATTCCTGTAAATGCTTAACTAGACTGAGCCCTGAAGAGATCCTTGAGTGTTCTACAACACATGACAAAATTAAGGAGGCTTTGGCTTTCTTACAGTGGCAGAAAACACTACAGTACTCCTCTTCCTGGTTCTTGAATCTTCAGTTAGACCTGAGATTACTCTGGATTTTTGCATCTGAGTTCACTAGCACATTTAGTACACACACACACACACACACACACACACACACACATATATATATTCTCCACATCTTTAAGAAATCCTCACTTTGTTAGTGAAGTGAGAAATTCATGTTTTGGTATTAATGGCCAAATCCGTTTTTTTAAAAACTTGATCGTTGAACGATTTTTTGGAGTACAAATGGTCACAGATCTCATTGAAATTTTTCTCTAAATTTGCAATAAACTAATTAAAATACAATGCTTTCTTCAACTATGAGGCAAATAAGAATTTATAAGTCAAGAAGTTTGAGCATTAAGTAATATAAAGCATAGAAAGAAGCCAGCGCAGTAACCAGACTAGAGGAAGCACATACAGTGTATTATTATTACATTACTATTAATATTGGGAGTATTGATAAACTCAAAATTGCCTTTCACTTTTATACTATATGCTTCCATATTTTACATTATGTAGAATCCATTTGTCCAAAACCAATTCTGACCTGAGTTGTTTTCTGTGTGAATAAGAAGCAGTTTCATCCCCTTAAACATATATTGTATCTTCCATTAGATATGAATATCTCATAAGACTAAGTGAAGTCAGTTGACCATTTGAATTATATTTCAACCTTTTGAGGAAATTCATGCTCAAATATCTCATCACTTTTACTCACAATTTAGTATAAATTTATCTATTTCAATAAAATGATTTTCATAAAACTGAAAAAAAGCTTACAAAACAACAAGAAAGGAATTTGACCTGATTTGGCAATGGACTAATAGTTTTTTATGATGACAGGCCACTGGACAGAGCTCCAAGATACTGAATGGGAGATTTCAGAATTTTTAAAAGTGATACTTTTCCTTTAAAACAAAAAAGATAAAATGCCATTTCAAATATGTAAAGAACCTGGAAGTTGTCACTCCCATCCTTACAAGAAAAACACTGAACAAGCTGAAAATCAATGACTTTTCTTGTACTAACAGAGAATTAAAGTCACAGAGCACACTGCCATCTGAGTCTGTGAAGACAGGTGAACACAGAGACTCACAGCTGAGATCAATTTATCTGCAGCAGAAGTAGCAGGGCCATCAACAGTAGCAACATTTAACTGAAATTTTGATGAACTGTTTGAGGCTGAATATGGACCAGCATGAAAGAGAGCATCCAGGTGACTGCAGGCTTAGGGAGTCCCCAGAGCTTTCCTGGGCTTACTTCCAGGAAGCAAACCAGCTTCTCATGGTGAAGATTTAGAAAAGAGCTCCTCAAGAAAGACCCCTCTTGGCTCTGTCAGGGGGATGGGAAAAGTAACAATAGTGAGAAGCATTCAGATCCTCTACATAACAAAGCCTACTCTGTGGGGTAAGGACTTTGCCAGAGTCTTTTCAGAGCTGGAGAAGGACAATTGCCCAACTCCAGCCCATTCTAGCTTTCCTGTCTCACCTAAGGAAGAGGGGAGACAAATAAATACTTGAGAACATCACAGACCAGGAATAGAAGTCTTCTAAAGCTTGTAAGATAATACCACACTTGCCCTCTCCCATAGCTTACTACCACACTCGCAGGGCTCCAGCATAATAACAGTGAATTATAGTTGAAAGAGCTGCAAATCTCAGACTCCCAATGAGGAGGAGTAGTTAGGGAAGCCTACAGTATACAATGGAGACAAAAACATAAAAACTAGAAGAAATGGAAAGATCTACCTCTACAACTGTAGAAAACATTAAACACAGCCCAACTCCTAGCCAGATTAACATAAAATCTCACATTAAAGTCCTATTTACCTTAGTTTCTATTATCAGTCATGTTGAAGTCATGTTCAACATTGAAGAACAAAAACAAACAAAAACAAACAATTATAAGGCATGTGAAAAGGCAAAAAAAAATCATCTAAAGAGAAAAATTAAGCATTGTAACCACATTCAAATGTAACACAGATTTTAGAATTATCTGACAGCAAATTTAAAATAAGTATGACTAATATGCTAAGGGCTCTAATGAAAATGTGACAACAAGCAGGAAGTGATAGATATTCTAAGCAGCGAAGTGGAGACTCTAAGAAAGATTCAAAGAGAAATTTTTCTTTTTTTCTTTTTAAAGATTTTATTTATTTATTTATTTATTTTTCCCCCAAAGCCCCAGTAGATAGTTGTATGTCGTAGTTGCACATCCTTCTAGTTACTATATGTGGGACGTGGCCTCAGCATGGCCAGAGAAGCGGTGCATCCGTGCACGCCCGGGATCCGAACCCAGGCCGCCAGCAGCGGAGTGTGCGCAGTTAACTGCTAAGCCACGGGACCGGCCCAAAGAGAAATTCTATAAATCAAAAACAGTATAACAGAAATGCATAATGCCTTTGATGGACTCATCAGTATACTGGACAAAGCTGAGAAAAGAATCAGTGAACTTGAGGATATGTCAACAGAAACTTCCAAAAGAAGACATAACAACCCATTACATGCATGCACCTAATAAACGAGAATCAAAATATGTGAGGCAAAAACTGATCAAACTGCAAGGAGAAATGGACAAATCCATTGTTGTCTTAGAGATTTAAATGTTCCACTTTCAGTCATTCATAGATCAAGCAGGCAGACTATTAGCAGAGACGTAGTTGACTTAACCAGCACCATCATTCAACTTGATCTAATTGACATTTATTAAATACTTCATCCAACAACAGCAGAATATGCATTCTTCTCAAGCTCATGTGGAAAAGTTACCAAAAGAGACCACATTCTGAGACATAAAACAGTTTAACAAATTTGAAAGAATAGAAATCATACAAAGTATGTGCTCAGACTACATGAAACTAAACTAGAAATCAGTAACAGAAAAATAGCTGGGAAATCCCAAAATATTTAGAGATTAAACAACATACTACTAAAAACACATATGTTAAACAAAAAGTCTCAAGACAAATTAAGGCAAATTTTGAACAATGAAGATGAAAATACTCCTTATAAGATTTTGGGGGATTCAGCAAATGCAGTGCTCTAAGGAAAATTTATAGTATTGACTGTATGTTTTAGAAAAAAAGAAAGGCCTAACATCAATAATATAAATCAATCAATCAATAATCTAAAAAAATCAATAATCCAAATCTTTCACCTTAGAAAACTAGAGAAAGATGAGCAATTGAAACATAAAGCAAAAAGAGGAAAGAAAATTTTAAAAATCGAAGCAGAAATCAGCAAAATGGTGAACATAAAAACCATAGAAAAAAACAATGAAACCAAAAGCTGATTCTGTGAAATGATTCGTGAAATTGACACAATGCTAGCCAAGCTAACCAAGATAAAAAGAGCAGTGACACAAATGACCAGCATCAGATATCAAAGAGCAGTCATCACAGCTGATCTCATGGACATTAAAAGGATGGTACAGGAATACTATCAGCAATTCTACACATGCTGAGTCTATAACTTTGATGAAATGCACCAATACCTTGAAAGACACAAACTATCAAAACTCACCCAAGGAAAAATGATCTGAATATGCCTACATCCATTTCAAAAATGGAATCAATAATTAATAACTTTCCAGCAAAAAAAGTATCAAATCCAGATGGTTTTACAGGTGAATTCTACCAATCCTTTAGGAAAGAAACATTACGAAATCTCTATACTCTCTTCCAGAAAAATAAGAGCAGAAGGATCACTTTTTAACTTAATCTATGTGGTTAGTATTACACTAATACCAAAACCAGATTAAGACATTACAAGAAAAGGAAATTATGGACCAATACCTCTCAGCCCCTATTGATAGGGATACCTTAAACAGATACAGGAGACAACTGAAAGAGCCTCCAATGGTTAAAGCTAAAGCAATTTGAGCAAAAAAATAAAGTACTAATGGATTATAATCAAAAGCATAACATACATATATTCATGATTGCATACTGATGTAAATAAATGATTGAATAAGAAAATAAATGTGAGACAACAGCTAAATCTCCCTGCAGAAGAATTCCAAATGAGATGGAAATAATTCCTCTCTCCTTAAGGAGGGACTACACATGGTTATTTCCTTCCAAACAGTACATTATGGTAAGTCATAAAAATTAGTAGCGTTACAGCAGAGAAATCTGACAAACAGGACCTCAGCCAGGTGATCAAGGTCAACATCAATACTAAAAAGTCATGCTGAGAGTATGTAATTCTGATATAATGCAATGGAAATAGCGTTTTGCCTCTGAGATCTTCCTCTCAAAAAACAGTAATCTGTGTCCAACCATGAGAAAAACACCAAGACAGATTCCAATAGAAGGTCATTCTACAAAACACCTGCTCAGTATGTCTCAAAACTGTCAAAGTCATCAAAATCAAGGAGTGCCTGGGAAATTCCAAGCCGAGAGGGGATCTGACAACTAGACATCATGTGGTGTCCTGGATGGGATCTGGAAACAGAAAAAGATATTAGAGGAAAACTAAGGAAATTTGAATAAAAGATGGACTTTAGGGGCTGGCCCAGTGTTTTCGTGGTTAAGTTTGTACACTCCGCCTCGGTGGCCCGGGGTTTGCAGGTTCGGATTCTGGGCGTGGATGTACACGCTGCTTATCAAGCCATGCTGTAGCAGCATCCTGCATACAAAATAGAGGAAGATGGGCACGGATGTTAACCCAAGGACGAGCTTCCTCAGCAAGAGAGGGAGATTGACAACAGATGTTCGCTAGGGGCCAATCTTCCTCAAGAACAACAACAAAAAGGTGAACTTTAGTCCATGAAAATGTGTCAATATTGGTTCATTAATTGTTACAAATGTAACATACTAATATAAGAGGTAGAAGAAACAGAAATAACTAACACACAACGACATTTGACAGCCTCGGTGCTGCATACATTTTATGTTACAAATTTTACAAAAAATAAGATTATTAATATCTTTATTCTTTATATCAGAGAAAATTAGGCTCAGAAAGAGTCATCGATGTGCTTAAAGTGAGTAAGATTTGCAGTTAGGACTTAGTTCTAGCTAACACCAGGGTCTACACCTTTAATTTCTCCTATTATCTCAACCCCAAATTTCCTTTGAAAAAATTCAAGTTTCACCTGGCCAGAGCATAATGATTGCTAATATTTACCACAAGGCTTTACTGTGTGCAAGCACTGTTCTACGTATGTGCTCATTTAATCCTTAAAAATCACTAGGAAGTGGTATGATGATTTGTTCCACACTTCAAGCCATTAAACACAGGGAGATTAACTTAATGGTTGTAAGTAACACAGAGATCATAAAGTGCTGGGATTCAAACCCAGTCTGTCTGGCTCCAAAGTCAGGTTCTTAATCAACCTTCCAGAAGTGTAATGTTTCTAGGATGAGAAATGGCACATTTAGGAAGTTCTGGGGAGAGTATGCACTCCCTTCACCATCTTCCATTTATTTTGTCATCAGAGCTGTGGCTGCATTTATGTATGTATTGTGCATGGGTACACGTGTGCATTTTAGAGATGGGCTGCTTTTGTGTGAATTCCTAGTAACCAACACACGCATTAAGGACATATGAGAACTTATTTGGGGATGATTATACTAAGACAACTTTATTTCAAAATTTTACTGTGCTGCAAGAGCCAGCTGTATTCCTCAGCTCTCTATTCTATTCCATTGGTTTGTCTGTTCTTCTGCTAGTATCATAAATTTAACTTTTAATTATTGTGCTTTTGTAATCTTTTAAATTACACCATTCTTCAGTTGGTGGAGATAAGTGGTGTTATGTAAACACAGCACTAAACTTGAGTTAGAAGACCTGGTGTTGGCGGTTACATGGCTCTGGTTAAGTTACATAAACTATGAGTTTTAATATTCTTATCTTTAAAATACAGAAAATAATTTCATAGGATGATTTGAAAATTAAATAAATTGGTGAATTAGAATGTGGCAAATTGAATAAAATGGTATATTTTACATTAGTGTGACAATTTATTACTATAAATGGATTTTACATAACTGTAATTTACATCAATTGTCAATATTATTTCTATGATGAAGATCTCTGACGTGTCTGAGTCAATAGAGAAAGACCACAATCCGGGGTCTTGGTGTTTGGACGATGAGTCTGGCTCTCTGGAGCCCTGGGGGTAGCAGCATAAATAAATGTTCCCAGAGGCTGCAGGAAGCTTGTCAGTTAAACCATTTAATTTGAGGGTGGCCCTGAGATGGGATGCCAAGCTTATTCATGGATTCTGAGGTTCAGTGTTATAAACAGACTCATGGAGGTGATGGTTGTTCTCAGTCAATCCTAACAGAAGTACTCAGTCATAATTTCATTACTGGATTCACTGTAACATGGGCAGCTCGGCCAATTCAAAGGAGATGGTGAGACAAATCACACCACCTGGATCGTGAAAGTGGCCTCTTGACTCAGGGTTGGTGACATCCAGTGGGACAGCCCTGTTTCCAAATTCAAGAGTCTGTCAGAGAGTCAGAGAAAGTGTTTCCTTTTGGACAAATGCAATTCCCAGGTCACAAGCTGTGAATCCAGATCTAGAGCTCAAAGAAAAATTTGGCTTCAGAATTGGCATGGCTGAATGCAAGGGGTAATCTTAGGAAGTCAACAGTCCCAGGAACAGTCTCAGAGCCTCGTAATAGAGTCTGAACACACTCACCGGAATGCTGTAATCATTCCCTGGCTTCTGAGAGAGAGGGAGAGACTTGGGATACAAAACTAAAAATTATACTTATTTGCTAATTTTTGGAAATGGGTTGTAGGGGAGAAAAAGCCATTATCACTAAGTTTTGAGCCAAATCAAGCCTCCCTCTAGCGGCATGTCAGTAGCAATAGTCCCTTCTCTTCATCAGCATGTTTTTCATCTTACCCTTTCATTAACACAGTTGTGTACAAGCGGATCTTTCCATGAGCTGAGCTCATGCTCAACACACCCTGAACGCCCTGCCTTCCTCCTCCTGTGGTCACGCGTTCACTCTCCTTCTTTTTCTGCTCTCTCCTCCTCAAATTCCATGCAATGGTGTTAAAATGTTTGTGAAAATAGTGATGAGCCTTCCCTTCCTGCATCCGTGTGTTAGGGTATCTACTGAATGCCCTAGCTATCTTCTCTTCTCAAATCCATCCTTAGTCCTTCAGAGACACTTCTTGTTTTGAATTACTGGGTTCTGTAGCAGTGCTCTGCCTCTCACTCTCCCTTTTCCTACACAGACAGCCAATGCATGCGCCTTTCCCAACATAAGCTTGCGTGCTGTCTATAGTTTTAAGATTAATTTCCCATATTTCTAAGACATCCTAGGTACCTCTCCAGATACAATTGACATAATAAGCAACAAAAATATAGACCAACGAACCAAAATAATGTTTTTGATGGGCAGAGATTGGGGCTCAAATTTGGACTCAGCATACTCTGTGAGGTTTGAGTACAAACAGCTACTTATTTGGGTAAATGAAAATCATCCTGTATTCATAGGCCCACGCAATTGCCTCCAGAGTCAAAGGTTTGATAATATGAAATACAAATACCTGGTGTTCCGGTTGCCATGATGATTTAGTCTCCAATCCCTAGGTTCCTATACAGAATAGTATTGGGAGTAACACTCTTGGAAGAATCCCTTCTAGAATTTCTAAATGTTGCATAAAATTGCCCAACACTTCTATCCTCTTTCTATAAATCCTTCTGAATATAAGCGGCATCTACTTTTACCACTATTCCATCTATGTCTCCCCTCCATTCTTCACTACATTCATTGCTGAAGTTTCAACTCTGGTTCACTTTCTCCAGCATGTTCTCCAGCATGTTCTCCAGCTCCTCTTTCTCCATCATGTTCTCCCAAAAAGAACTCATCTGTCCTCATGTCTCAACCAGTCCTGTACACTCCTCCCCCGATTGTATAGTTGATGTGTCATAGGACCATAAACCTTTAGAGCTAGAATAAATCTGATCTGAGAGTCACCGTGGCTAAATCATCATCATCATCATCTATAAAAATAATTAAAAACAAACAGATGATCTGCTTATAGCCATTGAGCTCACTAGGTTGCTTTTTTCTCACATAAATTTAGAAATTCTAAAACCAAGCCCACCATTTTCCATGATATTCTCAAAATCTATTATATCTTCCCAAAGTCTTCAGCCAATGGAAAGATCGTTCTCAAAGTCACAAAAGCTCTATAATTTAGCTTTATTTTACCCCACTCCTTCATTATCCACACCTAGATGGTAGAAATATATCAGTTCTTCCCTCAAAATGTCTCTCACCCACTTCCTTTCTCTCAATTCAGACTGTTGTTCTCCACATTGATAATCTTGCCTTGTTCACACCATCAGTTCTGACGTTGACTTCCCAGATTTGAGTCTTTCTCACTAAAAACCATCCCATATCCATCATAAACTCTCTTGTCCTAAACCTTTGGTGGCTTGCTAGCCCAGACTACATGAAGGCAATGAAAAATCTTTGAATATACACATTTGTTGTTATTCTGATAACTCCCAGCTACAGGAGTGATGATGCTGATAATGGAGAGCAGGAACCAGACAGATGCCCATTAAGGGCTGAGATCATTTTTCTGACTGCTGAAAAGGACACTTAACTCTTCAGCCCTTGAAGTTTTTGGTCTGTTACATTTTTAATGTTTTGCTTAAGTTTTTAATACAACATAATTTGCATGAGGCAACTGTAAGGCTTTTATGTGATCCATTTCATTGCCTGAATCTTTCATCTGGGTGAGGGCTGCATTAAGCTCATCCTGAATAATAGCTTCTATTATTTAAATCCTTTATTTAAATTCAATTTTGCCAAGAAGCTATCACTCCTACTCTATCTGCAAATATGGAAACTTAAACGTAGAATTTCCTCCTGAAATTTTCCATAGGGGAAAAAAATGTCATCCATTTAAATGCATCCTTTGAGTACTGCAAATTCTGTGAGCAAACAACTTTAAACAACCTATTTATTTTTCATATCAAAATTAGGATTTTAAAAAATTTTGCTGATTATAAAAGTAATTTGTGTTTACTGTAAAAGAAAAAATGAAACACTGAAGAATCTAAAGTAGAAAGCAGTGTCTACTCAAAATGGCTATGCCCAATGGAAACATTGTGTTATCTCTATATTTTTTTCTAGATTTTTAAACATAAAGAAACATCAATATTTACCTAAGTTGCATCATATGATACCACGCAGACTGCATTTTCCAAAGACAGCCACAACAATATTCCCATCCTGCACGCTCTTCTGCAAGTGTCCTTGGCATTCTCTCAACAAGAATTGTTATTTCTCCACCTCCTGGAATCTGAGCAGGCCGTTGGATAGCTTCAATAGATAGGATATGGCTGCCATAATGTGGCATAAAACTAATTCTGTGCATAGCCCTTAACTGGCCTGGCAACTTCCACTCTCTACTTCTTGGAAGCTGACCACCATGTAAGAAGTAGGACTATTCTGAGAGCACCATGCTGTGAGGAAGCCCAAGAAGGCCTGGAAGATGAAATTCCATGTTGAGAGGTGAAGAAATTAAAGTTCCCCAAAGCACCAGACATGTGAATGAAGAAGCCATCTTGGAAGTGGATTCTTCCATCCCAGCTGATCCAGGTGATTTACACGTGGGTCAAAGACAAACCACCCAGCTGAGCCCTTCCTGATTCCTGATCTACAAAATCAGCAACAGAGTAAAATAGTTGTGTTTTAAAAATTATTACCAATAATTTTTAATGAAATGGGAAAATACTAATTAGGGAATATTAAGTGAAAAAACTTAAGTACGAAACTATAAATACAACATGATGTTAGATGTGCCTTAGCTTGTCTCACCTGCTCACTGCAGCAGCCACCAAAACGGGCTCCCTCGCCCAGACCTAACCCCCTTCAATGCATTCTCTACACTGAAGCCAGAGACATCTTCCTAAATTAAAATAGTTGTTTCAAATTCCAAAGTTCTGGGGTTATTTGTGATATAGCAACAGAAAACCAAAACATATTCCTTGAATATTTTTTATCATAAAACAAATTAAATCCACCTCATCTCTTTTAGTGGTTTTCATATTATATGCATTTACCATATACTAATTAACTCATCCCTTATAGATGTACTTTTAGACTGTTTTCTCTTTTATTATTGTAAATAATGCTGCAGTGAACATTTCTTTGCATGTGCACCTATCTGATTGTTTTCAAGGGTGAATTCTTGTAAGTCATATTACTGAGCCAAAAGATAATTCAAAAATTACATTTTGATATCTTCAGCGTGACTATATTTCAGGAATGTACAAATTTATTCTCACACCAGGAGTCTGTGAGGATGTCACTTCCATCATACTGGGCCTTATCAACTTTTATAGCCAATGTGGTAAAATATACAAAATTTCATTTTTATTGGCCATTTCTTGTATTTTGTAAATTGCTTGTGCATAAAGTATAAACCATTTCAAAGCCATTTTAAAGCTTAATTTCTTTATATAAATAAATAATTTCATAAATCTATATACAGTAGACATTATTACTGCTCACCAATATTTCCATTCCTCCTCCCTTTCCAGAAGAGCACAGGAGGAATAAATTTCCCTAATTCCATGAACTTATGTACGGCTATGTGCCTTGAGTGGGGAAAAAAAAGAGGAACATGACATGCATCAAATTGCTAGTGCACCAATCTCCCACGTTCTTTCTTCCCCTGCTGCAGCAATCATGAAAACACAGGTTGATAGGAAGATTCCATGAGATCTAAATGGCCTGGAAGGCTAAGCCAACCTGTTGAGATAATTGCTCTGGAGAGTCTCCCAGACCCTCCCTCACCCTTTGTGTGAGAAAGAAGTAAACGTTTTGTTCATATTAATACATTGGGATGTCAAACTGTTTACCACTGAAGAATAACCTAACCTATCCTGACTAGTAAAATACACATCTGGGGGCCGGCCAGGTGGCACAGTGGTTAAGTGTGCATGCTCTGCTTCGGCGGCCCAGGGTTCATAGGTTCGGATCCCGGGCGCGCACCGACACACGGCTTGTCAAGCCATGCTGTGGCGGCATCCCACATAAAGTAGAGGAAGATGGGCATGGATGTTAGCCCAGGGCTAGTCTTCCTCACACACACACACAAAAATACACATCTGGTCATATATATGCTTTCCAAATGCAGACCTTGTCATTGGGTTTGTTGGTTGCTTGGCTTTATCCCTGTCTACACGTATATCAACACGCACAACATGGGTCACCTTGGTAGAAAGATTTAACAATCTGTTATGTATTCTTCCATATTTTTCATTCATGCTCGTAACATTATACAGATATATCCATATGCATATACATAGAAATGTATGTATGTATGTAAAGTGGGATTTTAGCCTTTGTTTTCCAAAAAAAGAAAGTGGATAATTATACCCCCTTTTCTGCCTCTTGCATTTCTTACTCAACAATAACTGGTGGAATGTAGTCACCTTCTATAGCTCTAATTCCCTCATTTTACCGATTGCTCAATAGAACGTAGTCTGCACGCAGTAGAATTCATTCAACCAGTCTCCTCTTGACCGGCATCCACTTTGATCTAGTTTTGTGCCATTAGAAACAATGCTGCAGTAAACACTTGAGTGCCCAAGTCCATTAATACGTCTGCTTTTATTTCTATTGGCATTCTTGGGAGAAGCCCGGTGAGGTTAAATGATATATGTGTTTTTATTTTTAATAAATGCTGTTAGATTACTTCTGCCAAAAACTATAACACTGCACATTTCCACCAGGAATATGAGATATTATTTCCTTTAATTCCCCGGGAGTATTAAGTGTGTAGCTCTTT
This sequence comes from Diceros bicornis minor, assembly GCF_020826845.1. Lineage (NCBI taxonomy): Eukaryota > Metazoa > Chordata > Mammalia > Perissodactyla > Rhinocerotidae > Diceros > Diceros bicornis. The sequence goes on along the minus strand of NW_026691407.1, from coordinate 3,809 downwards.
CTAATCAATGTAAACTGCTATCTCATCACTTCTTAAATTTGCATCCTCCTGGCTACCAGTGCATTTAAGCATCTTTTCATATATCTGTGACCATTTACATTTGCTCTTCTATGACTTTTCCTTAGTCAATTATTCAACAGTGCTTTTCTCTTGTCAGTTTGGAGAAGTACTTTGAATAACATGGACAATTTACCCCTTGTCTGCCATTTGCATTACACTATTTTGTCCTCATGTATTTTGTCCGTTGATTTTAATTGTTTCTATAGCCACACAAAGGTTATTATCATTTCTTTTATAGCATTTAAGTTTCTGATCTTAGTTAAGACGTTATCCCTGACCCCTAAGTTGTAAGATTTTCTTGCAAGAGTATTGATTGTGGGTTTTTTTCTTACACTAGAGTATTTAAGTCATGAGGAACCTACTGTTTTCTTTTTTGATTTTTTAAAAGCTAAGGTATTATTTCTATTTAAAAAATGCGCTTAAGTGTACAATTTGAGAAATTGTGGTAATTATATATGATAAAGTAATCACAGTCAAGATATAGAACAGTTCCATCACCATAAAGTGTTTTCTTACACTCCCTCACACCCCCAGTGCCAGTCCCCAGCAAACACTGATCTGCGCTCTGTTACTCTAGTTTTGAATTTTTCTATACTGTTGTATAAATAGAATCATCCAGTATAGACTTTCGTGCATGACTTCTTTCAGTCAGCATAATGTTTTTGAGATTCATCCATGATGTTGAATGTATTAATCTTGTTACTTCTTATTGTAGTGTAGAATTCCATAGTATAGATAAACCACAATTTCTTTATCCATTCACCAGTTTTTGCCTATTGTAGATTGTCCTGCTATAAATATTTGCATACATGTCTCTGTGGATATGTTTTTCTTTCACTTGAGTGAATATCTAGGAGTGGAACTTCTGGGTCACATGGTAAGTGTATGTCATACAGTTAGAGATACTACCCGACTGTTTTCCAAAGTGACTGTACCATTTTGCATTTCAGCCAGCAACGAACAAGACTTACAATTGTTCTATATCCTCACCAATGCTTGTACTCAGTATTTTTCAATTCAGCCACTCTGGTAGGCATGTCATTGTGGTTTTTAATTGGCATTTCTCTGATGATCAGCGATGTTGAAAATCTGTTCATACGCTTATTGGCTACTCATATATCTTCATTTGTAAAATATATAGTCATAAATTTGGTCCTTGTTTTAGAAAGACCTTCACTTTTATTGGGATGTTTGACTTAATCTTGAGCTATAAGAGTTCTTTATCTATTCTAGATACAAGTCCTTTGCCTGATGTATGCTTTGCAAAAAAATTTCCAGTCTATGGTTTGCATTTTTATTTTCTTAACTTTGTCTCTTAAAACCCAGAAGCTTATAATCTGAATGAAGTCCATTTTATCATTTTTTTATTTATATTTTATGCTTTTTGTATCTTGTTTAAGAAATCCTAGTGTAACCAAAAGTCACAAAGATTTTCTTCAATGTTTTCTTCCAGAAATTTTATAATTTTAGTTTTTACATTTAGACCTGTGATCCACTTGGAATTAACTTTTTTGCATAGTGTTAGGTAAGGGTATAAGTTCATTTTTTTGCAAATATCCGAATATATAAGTATTCCAGCACCCTTTGTTAAAAAGACTGTCCTTTCTCCATTGGCTTGCCTTGGCACTCAATTGCCCGTACAAGTGTGGGTCTATTTATGGACTCTAATCTGTTCCGTTGGTCTATGTGACTATCCTTAAGCCAATCTTTTTTTTTTATATAATTTTTATTTATTTATTTATTTTTCCCCCCCAAAGCCCCAGTAGATAGTTGTATGTCATAGCTGCACATCCTTCTAGTTGCTGTATGTGGGACACAGCCTCTGCATCGCCGGAGAAGCGGTGCGTCGGTACACGCCCAGGATCCGAACCCGGGCCACCAGCAGCGGAGCGTGCGCACTTAACCGCTAAGCCATGGGGCCGGCCCAAGCCAATCTTGATTGTTATAGATTTATACTAAGTTTTGCAATCAGGTAGTGTAAGTCTTCCAAATTGACTCCTCTTTTCCAAAAACGTTTTAGGTATTCTAAGTCCATTGCCTTTTCATATAAACTTTTAAATCTGCTTGTCAATTTCTTCAAAAAGCCTTTTGTTTTGCACCTTCTCAGACCCTGGAGCATCCCGGATGCAGAACCCAGAACTGGGGGGATGTGACTACTGAGGGGGCCCAGAGTATGCAGTAACAGGGAACAGATTAGCCTTCCTGCCTGAAACAACTAACAAATTGGAAAATACATTAAAGAAAGTTTCTCAAGACATTGGACATCGAGTAATGAAGGACAGTGACCCCTGAGAGATGAGAAACAAATGAAGTGAGCCCTAAAATTGCCCCGGCTATGACCTGCAGAGAGTTTCCAGGCAGCAGCACAGGGAGGGGAACCCAGGGGGAGCACAGCATTCTCCCTAAATTGAGGAGAAGGAGCTGGGACCCAGGGGGCTAAGGCAGCTAGAATCAGCAGGGCAGAGCATTGAAGAGGAGAGCACTGCAAGGAGAGAGAATTGCAGAGATCTACGAGAGTATTCTTCAGCACGTGCATGTGAGGAAACTATCAAAAGGATTAGAGGGGAAAGTCTTCCAGGATAATGGGGGGCCAGAGCAGTGCCTGCTCACACCGTCTGGAGTGGAAAATCCTCATAATTATAAGGACTGGTAGAATACTGAAAAGTTTTTCCTCAGTAGTGGAGAAAATTTTACCCTAGACTAGGCGTTACTCTGTTCCCTCCTAGCAAAGCTTAAAGCACAACCCAAAAGCATCAAATTGTTTCCAAGTAACTTAAATGCATCCCAAAACGAAGCTTAAGTATATTTATAGGAATGTTATAACATATAGCACCCAAAAAGGAAAAAACCACAAAGCCTGGTATTTTTCTCTTAGAGTGTTTTAGCAGATAATGTCCTTGCCTAGGCTTAAACTTCAAACTCGTCTCTTAAGCAGTGGCCCTAGTCATAGTTCAGATCTTTTGTCTTCAACTGAGCCACTTTGAGTCCTCTGCATATGTGTAGTTTGTGAGTCAGAGATATGGGTACACCCATCCCTCCGCCCCCCGCCACCCTCTTCAGTGGTCACAGCATTCCAGCTTCAATCTTCTGGTCCCCACGTGCACCCCCACAGCTGCTGTGTGCACTGCCATGTGGAGGCAGAGACAACACTTGTAGAGCTTCTGATCTCCCCTCCTTCCTTCTATTCCTCAGACTGAATAATCTCAGTTGGCCTATGTTCGATGTCACTGACTCTTTCTTCTGCCTGCTTACATTTGCATTACATCTTATATTGAGCCCATCTAGTGAATTTGTCATTTCAGTTATTATACTTCTAACTCCAGCTTTTCCATTTGGTTGCTTTTTATAATTTCTATCTTCTTATTGATATTCTCTATTTGGTGACACATTGTTCTCCTGATTCCTTTTGTTCTTTGGACTTGGTTTTCTGTAGCTCTTTGAACATATTTAGAATAGCTGACTTAAAGTCTTAATCTAGTAAGTCCAAGGTCTAGGCTTCCTGAGGGACAATTTCCATTGGATTCCTGTGTATGGACCATGTCTTCTTTTGTATTGTCTCATAATATTTTTTTCTTGAAAACTAGACATTTCAAATAATATGTCTGACAACTCTGAAAATCAGATTCTCTCCACCACCCAGGGTTTGCTCTTGCTGCTTGTTATAGATTTTATTGTCTGTTTAGTGACTTTTCTGAAATAATTCTTTAAGTCTGTATCTTTGTCATGTGTGGACACTGAAGTCACTACTT